>NW_024714126.1:147500-270000 GCF_018991925.1 Homarus americanus | reverse complement strand
TTTTGACACTATAAATTTAACTGATAACTTTCGTCACTAAAAATTGTACTTATTAACTTTTTTCACCATATATTTCGTCACCATTACTTTTAAGACCATACATATCAGCACTATAGATTTTATCAGTTAAACATTGGACACTATAGTATATAAATTTCGTCACCATAACACTGTAGAGAATGCACCAAAACACTAACCAAATAACAATCACCATAACACTGTAGTCACTATGGCACTATGTGAGACTTCCACCACAACACAATACCACTGTTACACTGTATACACTATGATACTGTGACAATGTTTCACCGTAACCTCTCTAAGACCACCACACACTGCACCATAACACTATATTTCTGACCACACTGATAGAACACTATTCATCCGACACTGTAAGCACTTTATTTAATTCACTCACTAAAATACAGTTCTTGTGTGCTGTAAATACATAGAAAGTAGTTCAGGAAGTATTAGAAGAGAATGAACGAACTTTCCAGTATAACACACCAAATTAATAACTTCTTTATTTCGGCATTTAACCAACTGATGGCGTTAGAGTATAGTCAGAGCCGAAGATAGTTTGGTCAACCCAGTGACATGCGTGCGCCATGTTGTTACTCAGCTGATGAAGAAGTTTGCGTTCGTTCTGTAGATGATGATGATGATGATGATGATGATGATGATGGTGATTATTCAGTAAAACTATCATACATGTTTAAAATTGGATAAGCATGTTCATAAACTATGTGGGAGACAGCCCGAGACGACTTCCCACCCGCTGAGTAACAACATGGCGCCTGGTTGGCCGAGCTCTCTCTATCTAAGGCTTTGAATCTGGTGACTGTTCTTCTTGACGTGGTTTTGAACGAACACTCAAAGTTTATTAGTAGTTTTAGAAGCTATAATACAAGCTGGAGTTTCCTTCTAGAATATTCTGAAACTAGCAACTTTGTTCTTGCGGTGCGTCGGTGAGGCGGTGATGCTGCTGTAAACGGGGTTATGTTGCTATCATGACCCCAATACCTGCACTTGTGGTGGGATCTCGCTCTACTGTATATCCCTAACACCTGTACCTCATCATAATGAACTTGTTGAACTTGTTACAGACTTAAAATTCTCGAGTGTTATCCATACTCCTCCTTGAAGGAAGAAGTGGATCCCATAGCGGTAGTGCGGATGTGGTATAAGGAGGTAGTGTCGCCTTCAAAAGCGGCATCTTTAGTCGTGACGTGAAATTTAATAACAAACTAACCACCACTCAATAGTCTTATCCCGAATCTTACGACTACACAATACGAGTTTCAAAGATACTTTAATATATATCATTCTTAAGATATACAGAACAACCATACAGGTATACTTACAGACACCAAGTGAATTTAAATGCTTTCTCATTCAGCTTTGACAAGGAAAATGGAAGAATTATTATTAATGAAGAAGAGGGATAGGCAGATGGGAAAAAAGGACAAAATTATTACAGTTCATAAACCGACATACACTTTGTTAACACCGACATACACTTTGTTAACACCGACATGCACTTTGTTAACACCGACATACACTTTGTTAACACCGACATACACTTTGTTAACACCGACATACACTTTGTTAACACCGACATACACTTTGTTGACACCGACATACACTTTGTTAACACCGACATACACTTTGTTAACACCGACATACACTTTGTTAACACCGACATACACTTTGTTAACACCGACATGTACTTTGTTAACACCGACATACACTTGTTAACACCGACATTTTTGTTAACACCGACATACACTTTGTTAACACTACACTGTTAACACCGACATACACTTTGTTAACACCGACATACACTTTGTTGACACACATACGTTAACACCGACATACACTTTGTTAACACCGACATACACTTTGTTAACACCGACATACACTTTGTTAACACCGACATGTACTTTGTTAACACCGACATACACTTGCTTAACACCAACATACACTTGCTTAACACCGACATACACTTTGTTAACACCGACATGCACTTTGTTAACACCGACATACACTTTGTTAACACCAACATACACTTGCTTAACACCGACATACACTGTGTTAACACCGACATGCACTTTGTTAACACCGACATACACTTTGTTAACACCGACATACACTTTGTTAACACCGACATGCACTTTGTTAACACCGACATGCACTTTGTTAACACCGACATGCACTTTGTTAACACCGACATACACTTTGTTAACACCGACATACACTTTGTTAACACCGACATACACTTTCTTAACACCGACATACACTTTGTTAACACCGACATACACTTTGTTAACACCGACATACACTTTGTTAACACCGACATACACTTGCTTAACACCGATATACACTTTGTTAACACCGACATACACTTTGTTAACACCGACATACACTTTGTTAACACCGACATACACTTTGTTAACACCGACATACACTTTGTTAACACCGACATACACTTGCTTAACACCGACATACACTTTGTTAACACCGACATACACTTTGTTAACACCACCTTGCTCAGTGATACACATATCTGTTATAAGAAGAGTGACTCATTCACAGCTCTCAGGTGATGCGGTCAGCGGTGAGTGACCTGTAGAGTGGTGTTAGTGACCTCTGTACTGGTGTGACCTCTATAATGGTGTGACGTCTGTACTGGTTTGACCTCTGTACTGGTATTAGTATAACCTCTATACTGGTGTGACCTCTGTACTGGTTTAAGTGACCTCTATACTGGTGTAATCTCTGTATTGGTGTGACCTCTGTACTGGTGTGACCTCTGTACTGGTGTGACATCTGTTCTGGTGTAAGTGACTTCTATACTGGTGTGACCTCTGTACCGCTATGCGTATGACGGACACCTCATGTCACTCTGTAAATTTTATGGACTTAATAAAATATACACTAATACAAATTTAAATTAAATTGTATTCTTTTCCATTACTGAAACGTGTTGGATTTGACGACATGTAATTTTCGCTGTGTTTTTCTTTTAGTAAATAGCAAGTTACCTCGAGTCAAATATAAGACTTGTCCTCAACAGGTATATAATAATAATAATTAACGGTTTATTGAAAGAGCTTGGCAGCCAGAAGGCTGAAAATATACAGTTACATATTTGGGGAATGGGTTACGAATTACAAATAATATACAAGTAACATAAGTGACACAAATAAGACATATAATAACTAGATGGGGAAAAGCTCAAACTACAGTTCATTTCAACATAGTGACAGTGCAAGGAGTAGTGTTTACTGGGAGTGAATACACTGATTTATTACAAGTTATTGATAATTTTTACAATGGTTGGGACTGGGCTGTTCTTATAGCGATCAGTTCGTGCACGTATGGGCTGGATGCGGTTGTGGTGTCGAACAGCAATTCTCGGACTAGGGATCTCAGGTGGTAGTAGGAGCCGGTGTCGGGATGGTGTAGAAGCTTCTTACCAAATTTGCAGATGAGGTCGTGGTGATGGTCAGTGAGAGTCGAAAGGGTCAGTGTGTTGAGCGCTTCTTGATATGTGGAGTAGGAAGGGGAGAGAATAATCTTGCATGCCCTCTTTTGCACTTTTTCTAGGTATTTACGTTGTGTGGCATTTAGGGAGGAAGACCAGGTGGGGGAGGCATAAGTTAGTGTGTGTGTGTGTGTGTGTGTGTGTGTGTGTGTGTGTGTGTGTGTGTGTGTGTGTGTGTGTGTATACTGTTACCAATGTATAACCATATTTCTTACAATTTCGGTGTAGAGATTCACACGTGACTCAACCTAGCTCGATAAACCTTAACATATCTAACAAAGAACTTTTAATTTCAAGTTCGGGGGAAAATGTCTTACATAAAGCACCTTGAGAATCCTAACCTAACCTAACCTAACCTAACCTAACCTAACCTAACTGAAGTCAGTCTTGGGGATGAGTGTCAGGGTAATGTGGCAAAATATTTATAAAATGAAGGAAGGAAGGAAGGAAGGAAGGAAGGAAGGACACCCATCAGCTAAGAGACGAATCTGAGTGGGAATCTGATTGAAACATTAAGACTTTGTGAGATGTTGAACAGACGATTAAATACGAAGGTGATTAAGAGATGATCAGAAATATTACGCAACACTGATCATACTGACGAACACGACCAGGAAATAAAGTTGAAAATATAAAATAAAGTACGTATAAGAAAAGAGGGAATAAATGGTGAATGAGGAAAAATGCAAAGATAAATGAAATAATGATCTGAATAAGACGAAAAAGATCAGAAGGAGAAGAGACAGAAAGAAAAGAAAGTGAAAGCAGACAAAAGAAAGTAAATGACGTAGAAGAAATTAAAGAAGAGAGAGGCAAAGAAAATGAAGATGGAAAAAAATAAACCGTTTTAATATGCCTTCTGACTTTAATAATAAAAATAATAATAATAATAATAATAATAATAATAATAATAATAATAATAATTAGCCTGATAGAAAAATATATTATAATTGTTGCTGTTTTATATATTGATTTTGCTATTATTATTATTATTATTATTATTATTATTATTATTATTAACAGAATTAATCTCTTCACAAAGACGTCAAGGGAATCAGTTGATTTCTTTGTCGGGTCAAGAGAGTAACGGATGCTTCTCCATCACAGTTCCAGGGACTCCAGGCAGCTTACTGTAGTGTTCTTGCCGGTCTTAGCAGCGCAATGTTCACAATCTGCAGAGGTATCAAGAAGTTCCTGAGAATGTTCGCTTGCCTTACCTTCTCAAGCGGAAGAGGTTAAGTAGGAGAGGTGAAGTGGGTGTGCTTTATTCATTAGTGAGTCTCTTCTGTCTGTGGCCACATTCACACTGTGGCCACATCCTTCACGAAATCCTCTCAGCAGTGATAATATCCAACATATAAATAACAGATAGCATCATTTAGCACTTTTTTCTTTGTGCCTTTCTTGTTTTTCTTTCTTCCTTCTATAAGTTTTCACACTTGTCTGTCTTACACTGTCGTCAACCTTCCCTACACGTTCTCCTTTCCCGACATAAGCCAGTAGCGCCGCCGACGGTTTCATTGACTTCACGGACAATCCAGAGAATATTCAGCCAATATTGTTAGCGCTCCTTCACAAGTACAAAAATATCTTTCATAATTCCTACCAGTTGTTGTCTGGTGGAGAAACTAAGACTCAGAGAATAGTGGTTCAAGACTCGCAGCGGCCATCGAAGCTTCTTGGTGCATAGAAATATAAATGCCAGGTGAAAATAACACAAGATTTTGGTAATAGATTCATCAGCTAACATTAAAACGTGTGTACAGAGGGCAATATAGTAACGAATAAAGGAATCCCAACCATAAAAATGGAGATGCGAACAAAAAAGAAAGAGGCACTGTAAATAATAAAGAGAATGTGTAAAAACAAAGTAAACGCAGACCCTACAAACAATAGAGAGGACGTACAAACTTAATGAAGATCAAGGATTAATATAAGAACTTTCTATAATAAAATAAAATAAAATGTAAACATCAAATGAGAAATCGAACACAAGGAAGAGGATCTGCAAGCAACTAAAATAAACTGTAGAGATCAATTAGAAACAACAAACATCAAAGAGAAACAGCGAATAACAAAAACAGAACAGCAAACAACCGCGAATAACAAGAGGTGGCTTAAATAGGCCTCAGTTTTAATGTATCTCGTTGAGGCCCGTCAGTCGTGGGTCAGGTGGTAGGCAACACTCTCCACCAAGACTCCCTGTCGGTGTGTCAATATAACAGTGAGAAACAAGAAATTTTAATCAGCGTCAACGATTTCCATGATTGAAGCGGACACAGACGGGGGGAGATGTAGGCAGGTGGTAGTGAGCCGGAGGTGCTGGAGGGATTGTCATCGTCATCTCCCGTCCTCGTGACTCCATCACACACACACACACACACACACACTTTTCATAATTTTCCTCCAGGGATTACGGTCTAAACCACAACATAATATCTTTTATCCTTCACTGACAATATTATAAATAATGTATATATGATGGAACTTGTAACAAATGAAGCGAGTGTGTTAAATAATGTGTCGCAACTCTCCTGTGGTGTATTGCTCTTAGGTTTATCAAATGAAGTAATTTACATTAATGCAGCTCTCGTTATGTCAACACGCGACGTCCATTCTGTAGGCTATCGTGTGTTGTAATTGCCCTTCTGTTGACAGGCGATGTTACAAACGTTATGCCTGCCATCTGGTGAATCACGGCCATACTATTATTATTACGACACCTTTGATTTAATACCTGTATTCATGTGGTTATGAGAGTGTAAATGATGAGTCCGCGTCGGTATATTTTTGTTCTGCATCAACACGGACGATGGATGACTTCTACACACTCACTCAATTGTACACATTGACGAACTGTTGGGATCTGATTCTTGAGGACTTATGCTTCATCTATATGTGTGTGTGTGTGTGTGTGTGTGTGTGTGTGTGTGTGTGTGTGTGTGTGTGTGTGTGTGTGTTCTGATTACAGCCAACACAAAATATTGCTAAACATAGATGTATTACAACTCCCTGTCTTTAGTTTCAAGAGATCAATCGTCCTGGAGACTTTCTTGTTGTTTCTCCCTTCTCCTAACACGAGTGAGTCTCATATCATGTCTCCCTCGTCCCATAGGGGTGCGACGAGTAGAGGTGGAGAGTCATATATTGCTTTTGTTAATATTCTTAGTATTCTCTCTTTCATTCCTTTCTTTCCAGCAACTATTGTCAGATGCTATTTTATTTTACTTCCAGGGTAACGAAGGTCAGATTATTATTATTATTTTTTTATCATCATTCCTCTTCTTTCCTCAAAATAGTCAGACGTCTTTCTTAAACCTTGGTGAGTGTGTATAATGTATCCTGGTCCAACCCAAGACGTCCTCGTTCAATATTTAAGAAGTCAAATGTATAAAAAAAAAAAAAAAAAATCATACTTTGACTCTCATATCCCTTTTATAATAATTAACGTAAGAGAAAATCTGGCCCCAAAATTCCTTATCCCAAATCCCAAACACCAGATGAAAGGAATTTATTTCTAAGAATGATCAGATTTAACAACTTGTTAGAGGTGAGAGGTCAAAGATTGTTGCAATTTTTTCCCCCTAGCGTGTCTTCATATTTTGGTCGATGTTGACAATTCCCCAACGCAGCTACAGACATATTTGGATTTTCTTTTATGTCGGTGATGTTGCAAAGGCCAAAGTGCAACATATTAAATGAGAGTGGGGAGACATATTCCTCTCCCTCGTGTTACTGGTTCAATCTTTGTCTCAGTTGGTCAATACCTGAACGACTATGAAGGGTTTAGTGTATAGCTCATTATATGTTTACATATTTTCTAGAGAAGGAGGGGAGGGGAGGGAAGGGGAGAGGTGGAGGAGAGGGATGGAGGGGGGGAGGTTTTAATGCCCGACTTGTGACTCGTCCTCAAAGAAAGAGTTCTAAACCTCAGTCTGTAAACAACCACACGCAATACATAACTAAATAAATAAATAACTAAATAAATAAATAACTAAATAAATAAATAAATAAATAAATAAATAAATAAAAAGTTTAGCGAAGAAAGACAATGAAAAAATAAAATATTGTGTTCCTGAGACAACTTTTACTCAAGGTACAAAGATATATTCCTATAGATTCGTTCCTTGAAGATAAACTTCACTATATCAAACTAAAGACTTTCAAGTTTAGTTCTTTTGTTCAAACTTGTTATTTTTAATCATATATTTTATTTTTAGGGTATGTTGGGGGGGTGATGTTGAGGAAGTGTTGGGGATGTTGAGGGAGTGTTGGGGATGATGTTGAGGGAGTGTTGGGGGTGATGTTGAGGAAGTGTTGGGGATGTTGAGGGAGTGGGGATGTTGAGTGAGTATTGATGTTGTGAGTGATGGGGATGTTGAGGGTTGGGGATGTTGAGTGTTGAGTGTGTTGAGGGATGTGTTGAGTGTTGGGGTGATGTTGAGGGAGTGTTGGGGATGTTGAGTGATGTTGTGTTGTGTTGAGTGAGTGTTGAGGATGATGTTGAAGTGTTGGGGATGTTGAGGGAGTGTTGGGGATGTTGAGTGAGTGTTGAGGGTGATGTTGAGGGTGTTGGAGATGATGTTGAGGGTGTTGGGGATGATGTTGAGGTTGGGGATGTTGATGTTGATGTTGAGGAGTGTTGGGGATGATGTTGAGGTTGGGGGTGATGTTGAGGTTGGGGTGATGTTGAGTGTTGGGGATGTTGAGGTTGGGGATGTTGAGGAGTGTTGGGGATGTTGAGGAGTGTTGGGGGTGATGTTGAGGAGTGTTGGGGTGATGTTGAAGTGTTGGGGTGATGTTGAGGGTGTTGGGGATGTTGAGAGTGTTGAGGTGAGTGTGTTGGGGTGATGTTGAGGGAGTGATGGGGATGTTGAGAAAGTGTTGGGGATGTTGAGGGGTGATGTTGAGGGATGTTGAGAGTGTTGGGGATGTTGAGAGAGTGTTGGGGATGTTGAGGAGTGTTGAGGTGATGCTGAGAGTGTTGGGGTGATGTTGAGGAGTGTTGGGGATGTTGAGAGTGTTGAGGTGTGATGTTGAGGTGTTGGGGGTGATGTTGAGGTGTTGGGATGTTGAGGAGTGTTGGGGTGATGTTGTGTGAGTGATGGGGATGTTGAGAGTATTGGGGGTGATGTTGAGTGTTGGGGATGTTGAGGGAGTGTTGAGGGAGATGTTGAGGGAGTGTTGGGGGTGATGTTGAGGGTGATGTTGAGGAGTATTGGGGTGATGTTGAGGGTGATGGGGGATGTTGAGGGAGTGATGGGGATGTTGAGAGAGTGTTGAGGGTGATGTTGAGGGAGTGTTGGGGGTGATGTTGAGGGTGTGTTGGGGATGTTGAGAGAGTATTGGAGGTGATGTTGAGGGAGTATTGGGGATGTTGAGGGAGTGTTGGAGGTGATGTTGAGGGAGTGTTGGGGGGATGCACTAGTATGACCCGGTGAAGCACAGGTGAAGCCTCTAAATCTGCTGAAACACACCTGCTGCAGGATGACCCGGAGCCCACGTGAAACCTCAGAGCCTCTTGACTCCCCGTAAACACAACCACAAAGGAAGAGTTAATGCGGGCGTGGCCAACGCCCTCTAGAGACAGAGGCTGAAGTACGCGCCAAGAAATGAGGGAGGAATGTTTGCCCCTGTTACCTAGACCAGCTGCCTCGCCCTCCCCGAGAACCTTCTTTTAAAATGCATACATAGGCTTACGTCCATAGGCTTACGCCCATAGGCTTGCACCCATAGGCTTAAATTCATAGGCTTACGTCCATAGGCTTACATCCATAGGTTTACATGTATAGGCTTACATCCATAGGATTACGTCCATAGGCTTACGTCCATAGGCTTACATCTATAGGCTTACATCCATTGGCTTAAATTCATAGGCTTACATTCAAAAACTTTTTACGAACTATGAGCATAAAAAGTGACGTTGTTTAAGAGAGAAATAAATATTAAAAATTAGACATAGGAAAATGGTGAGAGTACAGTATATCTTGATCAGATCATTTTGCCCGGGGACATAAACGTTTGTCTTCATGACCTGCCAGAGCTAATTAATTATCAGGCCCAACACTTAACCAGCAGGTGTTGTCAGCACAGGTGCGAGGGCCGCCCCGGGGCGTGGGGAGGAACATCTGGCCTCCCAACTTCAGATATCGGCGCCCAGCCTGAGTATCCGACCAGACACGTGTGACGCTCAGGAAATCCGATTAGGGAAACACTCCGGCTCTTTTCGCTTGCTTTCCCCTGTCCACGACTTTCTCGCAGCCACCACTGACGGCTCGTATTCTTGTTTACGAGCACTGTTTCTCGTGTCTAGTCACAATCCCTGTTTGTAACTGTTGTGTACTGTCAGGTTCACGAGCGTATAGCTGAGGGTCACGGCGGAGGGTCGTGGCGAGAACGATATAAGAAATAAAAGTCTTTTTTATCCCAGATATTCTGAGAATGTGTCAATTTGACCTATATTAAAAATTAAGGAACTTCTGCTTAAAACTTAAAAAAAAATCGAGAAAAGCATATTGGAAAATAGTTACTTGGTCGTATAGTTAAGCTGATGTAAGCGACGAGCTCTCATACGGGGTAGCCAGGCTTGTTTGTCGTATTTGGATTCACTATTTCTCACATGCCTCAACACTTCCCCAGTTTGGTTAGCTATCTTGGTGACGCTGAGCACAAGAGAGCATTGCATGGAACTTCTTGATGTTTAATTCACGTCAGTGGTTCCCTGGCGAGGGGCAGAATAACCCAAGTGTCATCCATCTAGGTTTTGCTTATCCATGTGTCATCCAACAGAGGGTTGGTAACTAGGTGAAGAATCATGCCAACAGTGGCATTCACCCCTACCACTAACCCCAATTAATATATGCAAAGGTTGTTACGCTCTCAAAAAAGATATATATTATAGTTCAATCTGGAGAAACTTACTCTTGCAACTAGCAACTGTGAGGAATGTAACTCTGATTAAAGTGTAGGTTTATTAAATAAAAGACGAATAATACCTGTGAAGTCTTGTGAATGGACCATCATCAGGGGAGTACTGCACACATACTCGTGGACCAGTTGCTGCACACAGTATAGCGGTGTTGAGGACACCCACTCCCGGTCTTGTTTATATCTGGTGGAGCTGTCACACTCGCCCACTCCCTCTCCCTCCTCGACATACGTGTCACTCTGTTATTTACTTGGTATTTCCATTTCAATTTTGTTATTGACGTATGCTTTATAAACTCATGAGGCGCCGAGAAGGAAAATGACATTGTTAATGGAGTGTTGGTCAAGTGAAGGTGTTGAAGATACTTGACCTGGAACTTCCGTCTCGCACATGTAAACACGCAGGCGGACCCACACCACAAACAACTGACAAAAAGCAAAATCTCCAAAGCTGTCATACGAGTGAAATATTCAAAACCCGCCAAGCAGACGGTATCCAATATTGCAAAGCTTTTGATAGCGTTAGCTGCATTCTCACCAGGCTCAAATGCAGGTGCACTGGTCAAAAGAAAATATGAAAAGTGCTGTCCCTAAAATGAAATACCGAGGAAAACCTTTTGCAATTTCTGATAAAGTCATACTAAACAAAATTGAAGTTGTTATGTTCGCGTTTCACCCAATGTGGACCGACGGTGATGCACCCCACGACAACCCCGCCATCACACCCAGTCAGCTGAAACACTCCAGCCAGGGTGAGAAAAAAAAAATCCCTGTATTATATTATTTCACAATGATTAAAGAAGTCACAAACCTGGACGAGAGAGAGAGAGGTGTTCGAGTACGGACAGTTATGTAACACGAGTCATCACTACCTTGGTTATACAATTATGGATTTCAAGTCATATTCAGATTAAGCCAATTTATTTAGAAATGGACGTATACGTAGCACATAAAAGTACCACAAAGTTGGTACTATAATGTGGATGGGACAAAAATCGTACCTTGAAACTTACCTAAAATCGTTCCTGGACAAAGAGTTTAAGTATGACCTTTTACTGCCTACCTTAGTCAACATGAACATATGTAAAGGTCGTTTCAATAATATAAATACTGAACAACAACAACTTATAACCTTTGAACACCTGAACCACGACCCTCATGTTCACCATTAGGAACGACGACACAGCGACGCTCATGACTTCATACGACGACACAATGAGACATACGACCTCCACATAACGAGATTACGAGACCTCGACAACAACGAAACTTTCATAGTGATAATACGAGACTTTTTTACAACGAGGCCTCCACACAACGAGACCTCCACACAACAAGGCCTCCACATAACGAGACCTCCACACAAAAAGACCTCCACACAACGAGACCTCCACACAACGAGACCCCCACATAACGAGACCTTCACAACGACGGGAGTAAGAACGACATACGAGACTTCCACACAACGAGACCTCCACACAGCGGGCAGTAGTAATTCCTCGCTTTCCTCTGTTCAACTGTAATCAGATTATTTCATCGTAAACTATTTTTTAAGACTCTTTCCCAACTGCCTGGAGCTTTGGCGCTGCTCTCTCGTTTTTGGCAGCCGCTTCAGCCCTACGTATCAACACAACAGCCCAAAGTCCCTCTGGAAACTCAAAGAATAAACAAATTTTTTCAACACTTCAAAATTTCAACTAAAATTATTTGCTTTTCCATCAGTGAACAATAATTTAAGTGATGAATTTCAGTGCCATAATAAACACAAGCATTATGTCTCTCACCAGTACTGTAAATTGTATGTCACTTGTTTTTTATTTATTTATTTATTTTTTGATACGATTCCCAAACTAGCGTCGACTTATTTTTCATACATTTCGTGGTTTTTCGCTGTTTTTTTATTTACTTTATTTACTTTTATTTGATCTTCTCGCTCTTGCCTTCGCCCTGCCAGTTATTCTCCACCACTCAGACATATTTCAGTCATTACCCAGTATTTTTTTCAAGCATGACTTTTCGCTTTTCTCATTAACACTGTATATAAGTCATTCTATTACCTTCATACACCTCTCGAGCAGGTCTAAAGTTCTCTCAGTGACATTCTCAAACCTTTACCTATATCCTGAGAATGTTTTATAGGATCCTACCCTTTGTATTCTCTCTCTCTCTCTCATGGAGGACATTTTCCTTCTTCGTGGTATCAAATCCACTCTAAATCCTTCATTCAGTGTGTTATATGCTAAGTAAATCCTTCTTTCAGTGTGATATACGCTTCCTAAATCCCCAATTCATAGTATAGCATAAATCCTTTCTTTAGTGCAATATAAACAGTGTAAATCCTCCCTTTCGTGTGCTAGACGTAAAGTAAATCCTCTCTTTAGTGTGCTAGACGTAAAGTAAATCCTCTCTTTAGTGTGTAGACGTAAAGTAAATCCTCCCTTTACTGTGCTAGACGTAAAGTAAATCCTCCCTTTACTTTAGTGTGCTAGACGTAAAGTAAATCCTCCCTTTAGTGTGCTAGACGTAAAGTAAATCCTCCCTTTAGTGTGCTAGACGTAAAGTAAATCCTCCCTTTACTGTGCTAGACGTAAAGTAAATCCTCCCTTTACTGTGCTAGACGTAAAGTAAATCCTCCCTTTACGGTGCTAGACGTAAAGTAAATCCTCCCTTTAGTGTGCTAGACGTAAAGTAAATCCTCCCTTTACTGTGCTAGACGTAAAGTAAATCCTCCCTTTACTGCGCTAGACGTAAAGTAAATCCTCCCTTTAGTGTGCTAGACGTAAAGTAAATCCTCCCTTTACTGTGCTAGACGTAAAGTAAATCCTCCCTTTACTGTGCTAGACGTAAAGTAAATCCTCCCTTTCGTGTGCTACCTCCCTTTACTGTGCTAGACGTAAAGTAAATCCTCCCTTTAGTGTGCTAGACGTAAAGTAAATCCTCCCTTTAGTGTGCTAGACGTAAAGTAAATCCTCCCTTTAGTGTGCTAGACGTAAAGTAAATCCTCCCTTTACTGTGCTAGACGTAAAGTAAATCCTCCCTTTAGTGTGCTAGACGTAAAGTAAATCCTCCCTTTAGTGTGCTAGACGTAAAGTAAATCCTCCCTTTAGTGTGCTAGACGTAAAGTAAATCCTCCCTTTACTGTGCTAGACGTAAAGTAAATCCTCCCTTTACTGTGCTAGACGTAAAGTAAATCCTCCCTTTACTGCGCTAGACGAAAAGTAAATCCTCCCTTTACTGCGCTAGACGTAAAGTAAATCCTCCCTTTACTGTGCTAGACGTAAAGTAAATCCTCCCTTTACTGTGCTAGACGTAAAGTAAATCCTCTCTCTGTGTTACATGTACCTTAAATCCTCCTTTGATGGTTTCACATAGACTCCAACTCCTCTTTTGAAGGCATCACGTCCAGCCTCAATCCTCACCGACTGGGTCCTTCTTTCACTCGTTCTCGTGTTTTACTGCCACACACACACACACACAAAAAAACGAAAAAAAACCTGGTGTCAATATAAATCCAGTTAAAATTTGTGTATTCTTTTTTGATGATCTTGTATTCACGTCTGACTGTATATACAATATTTCTTTCATTCATCTTTTTTTTTATAAAGTCTTTCTCTGTTCTTTCATTCATTCAGTAAGTCTTGTCATATTTTTCTATATTAATCGGTTTTCTCTCTCTCCCTCCTCCTATCATCATAATCTTCGTCTATAACACAGATCCATATTTCTCTCTCAGGCAGCTGCTGGGTCTGGTGGCGGCCCTAACACGATGGGTATTGCCTTAAGTGATCGTCACAGCAGTATGGGTCTTAACGAGGCGTGTAATAGGGGCGATAACTGGCCTGAGCAGAGTTATAGATCATCCTGGTGGTGGTAGAGGCTGATAGTGGTAGTGGTGGTAATGATAGTGGTGATGGTAGGGGGGTGGTGGTGATGGTGAAGGTAGGGGTGGTGGTGGTGTTGGCGATGGTGATGGAGCTGAAGATGATGGAGGTGGAAATGATGATGATGATGGTTAAGTCTTCAGGTGTTAGTGGGAGGAGGTAGAGGTGGGTGGGTAGGGAGGAAGGTGGGGAGGTACGGTAGGTGAGGTGAGGTGAGGTCGTCGTTGCTCGCAGGTGAGTCGTCAATGAATAATGAAGTAAGCGTGAAGGAGCCATAACACCTCCCCATTCATCTTTCATCAGCTGCGAATCACCTCCTGTCCAAGAAGACCTGAATCTTGAATCACGAAGATGCGTCATCGTCATCGTCATCGTCATCGTCATCGTCATCGTCCTCTTTCTTCCCCCATGGTGTTAAGACGAGGTGTTCTGTCTTCTCTGTCTTCGTAGTTTTCTTCTTCTTTGCTCTTTTCTTCCTCACCTTTACTCTTTGATCGCCCCTGTGTCAACCGGTATACGCTGTGGGTCGGGCCCTACAGCTGACAGCCTCATGAATCCATTTACTTAATCTTATTCTTTGTCATCTATCATCTACCTCTTTCTTAAGCCTTTCCTTCCTCTAATTTTTCCCCTTTGTTCAAATCTTCCTTCATCTTCTTGTTCCCTCGCTTTTATCTTTCTCATCCCTTTATCCTTTCTTTCTCGACCCTCATCTTTTGTTTTGTGTTCTTCCGTTTCCCTTCATATCACTCGTAAACTAATACTCTCTATATTCTATATTCCCCCAAGGGACATATCTGCTGCCTCTTCTCTTTTTACGTGTTTCATGTTCATTTTATTATTATATTGTCTCTTTCACCTCCATCTCTCTTGTGTCTTTCTTGTTAACACGCTTCTGTATTTCTTATATTTGCGTCTTTTTCACATATTTTGTTTTTTCGGTGACTTATTTACGTTTACGTGTATGGATATGACGAGGGTTATTATTATTAATATTATTATTATCATTAGAAGTAGTAATAATAATAACAATACAATAATAATAATAATAATAATATAACAAAAATAACAACAACAACAACAACAACAACAACAACAACAACAACAACAACAATAATAATAATAATAATAATAATAATAATAATAATAATAATAATAATAATAATAATAATAATAATAATAATAATAATAATATTAATAATAATCGTCTATTTCCCAGCACCGGTCCTTGAGTTCCTTCCCTCATGAATCACCTTTGACACAACTCTCTCTCTCTCTCTCTCTCTCTCTCTTCATATCTTTCCTTCTATACCTTTATATAATTGTCCATTACTTGCCGCCTATCCGTCTTCTCATTCTCTCTCTCCCTTTTATGTCTCCTCATCTGTTACGAATTATTCTCCCTTCTCTCCAAATTCTTTCTCTGTTATGTTATTTATGTGTCGTTCCGTACCTGTGTGAGTCATGTATTGTATTATATTACTTTATCCAGGTTTATTCTTGTTTATTATCTTATTTCTGTCTCTCTCTCTCTCTCTCTCTCTCTCTCTCTAAATAATTCATCGTTTATCACAAACTTCTCTCTTTTATTTACTTCAGTTTTTCTCCTCCATTCTTTCCTTCTCCCTCACTTTCCTTTACTCTCTCCCTCTCTCTTCTTCACCTGCCTTCGCTTTTCTTCACTCTCCCTCTCTCTCCTTCATTGTCTCTCAGTTTCCTTCCTTCTCCCTCTTTCTCCTTCACTCTCCCTCCCCAACATCCCCTTAGCTTTTACACATATTTTATATTTCTTTCCCTCATTATCTCCGCTATCCTTTCTTCCTCATCCTCCTTCCCTTACCCCCCCTTGTCGTGGGTGTTACCTTAGCTAGCCGTGGCGCCTCTCTCTCTCTCACCAGTGCCAAGGACCAGGTGACGTATAGGTTGTCAACGGGCTTCCATTGGCACTCTGGTCCTGGCACTGAAAGCCTCACAAAGTCGTAATCACTGTCTGGCACACGACCGGTTGATCTGTTAGCCTCTCCTGGAACGGTGTTTTAAATGACTTGGGTTGATAGTTAACGAGAGCTAAGGACGCCTTGATGTTATCCTATCGATTATGAGTTAAAGATAATTACTCCTGGCCATAATAGGGTCAAGTAAAGGTTAAATTGGTCGTATGTGAGTTAATAAGTAATAGTCAAGTGCATTTCCATAGTTACTCCTGTTAAACATTTTCTAAATATAATAATTTCTTTTCTTTTATTACATTTAATATAAATAAAAATAAAAATCTATTACATTTCATTCTTTATTCCAGAAAAAAAATTATCTACCAATTTCACTGACAAGTAATGCAACAGAGAATATTCTAACGTAATAATTATTTCATATATTTATTAACTTGCCATTTCACCACTTGTCAGCTTACTACTCGTTCGGGCGGCCGGGCAGGTCATGGTTACTTTACTATGACCTTTATTATCTAGAGAAACAAGAGGATACAGTATTAAGGTAGTTTATCTTTATCTCTTACTGAAGAAAGATATAAAAATTATTTTAAGATTTATCACTCTGTGTTTAAAACCGAATCTATGATAAAATCTGTTGGGAAGGAAATAAAATAATCCTTGATTTAATTATCTGTCAAGATTTATAGAAAAAATCTGACATGTTTCTCTCATTTTATATTGAAACTATCATACCAGTGTCATCATTCTCTCTCTCTCTCTCTCTCTCTCTCTCTCTCTCTCTCTCTCTCTCTCTCTCTCTCCCTCCCTCCCTTCGGGTTTTACAGTACAATTAATTAAAGTGAACGAAAATATAACATAAAATAAAAATCACAGTTGCATTATGATATGTTACAGTTCATTAGTATTACGGTGAGTCGAGGGAATTACTACGCCAGCAGACCAGGTAGGCGACACAGGTCAAGGATACTACCTGTAAGACGCCGAAAAAACATATTGAAGCGGAAGACAGGATGCAAACACCTTGAGTTTACTATTGCGTAATTATATAACTATACCTGAAGATTTAGCCCCACATAACATAACATAACATACATAACATAACTTAAACCTGACCTAACCTAACCTAAACTAAGCCAAACCTAACCTAATCTAACCTAGCCCCCCTCAAGTAGCGTTAGGGTAGTTAGTTAATCATCAGGTGAAATGAGTTGGGGGCTAATCCATCCTTCCTCAAGAACTCTAACGCATTCGATTCGACTATTTCAACCAGAGGGACTGAGCTTCGAAGGATGTATCGAGTGGTCGACTTTAGGTCAACTCACACACGAGGCGTTCAGTTATATGTGAAATTGCGTGCGTGTGTGTGTGTGTGTAGGGGGGGGTGGGGGGGGTGTGTTCTACCATTTTGAGTGCAACAGCAAGGAAGGTAGATGCACCAAGCCAGCAAGAGGACTGACGTGGTGGGGTCACTCTGACAGACAACACGACACAGACACACCTCCAAAAGCCTCCTCTCTCGTCACCTGCCACAGGCTCCCTCTATCTCATTAATTTTTCCCAGTAAATTGTGAGTAATTTAGGAGGAAATTAGCCAGGGATGAGCCTTCAGTGTTGTGATACAGGCTGGTGAGGTCGACACAAGAGCTCACGTGAGATGTTGTTCAGTGAGTAATGATTTATTTGGGTGGATTCCTTAACGTATCTTCAGGGCCTTTGACTGCCTGAAGGGCCTGTGTGTGTGTGTGTGTGTGTGTGTGTGTGTGTGTGTGTGTGTGTGTGTGTGTGTGTATTCAAACACATAAACACTTCTATTCTCACCCATACACATAAAACACACACACTTATGCACGCTCACAGGCATAATTGGATACAAATAAGCACAGGGCGAGTACTGTTTTCTCTTAACCTATCAGACAAGGTGACGGAAATGTACACAATTGAGTGTTAATATATAAAAAGCGAAACACTGGGCAGACATTAAGACAGAAGACTCCCACCCTGTCACACACACACGTAGATGTGAGTCGTGTAGTGAAGAGCGTTACCTGGTGAGAGGAGTTCATTAGGCAGGTGTTCATGACAGCCATAATCCTATCACACTTTCCCTTTTCCTCCTCCTCCTCCTCCTCCTCGACACTACAGGCCGGAGATAATGAACATTGGATGATTAATGTGACCCCCAGGTAGACGTCCCAAAAAAAAAAAAAAAAAAAAAAACTGGGCCATTCCACTCCTGTTTAGCGGACCCCCTCATCGGCTGACAATTATTGCGGGTCGGCTTAATTCCCCCTGCATCACTCACCAACATCTCTGCCCGCCCTCCTGTACATCACTCTTCCGCCCTCCGCCCTATTCTCCCTCCTCGTTATTTTACCTTCATCAGCTCATTCAATTGTTTCCCCTTACCTTAACTGTCTACTGCGTGTCCCCTTACCTTACCTTACCTTATCTTACCTGACCTTACCTTACCTTACCTTATCTTACCTTACCTTACTTTACCTTACCTTACCTGTCTACTGTGTGTCCCCTTACCTTACCTTACCTTACCTGTCTACTATGTGTTCCCTTACCTTACCTTACCTTACCTGACCGTACCTTACCTGTCTACTGTGTGTCCTCTTAATTGTTTACTACTCTACTATGTGTTCTCTCTTTCATCTACCATGCCTCTCTCTCTTTCTCCTCAACTATCTCCCCACCTGTCCAACACCCCCCCGCCTCTCCTTCAGCAGTTGACCGTAGTAATTCACCCTCCCTTACCTGCTATTCCCCTCCTCGACTCTCTCTGTACCCTTCACTTCGTCCCCTGGGTAGAGCTTCCCTCTCTTCCCAGCCATGGATATACCTCCCCACCAATCTCCCCAACAACCTCCCCAACAACCTCTCCAACAACCACACTCCACACACCCCCTCCAACACACCAAACATCAATGTACTTCTCCAACACCCTAAACAACCCACACGTATCCCTCCAATCCCTTCCCACCCCTGCACATCCCTCCAGCAGTCATCCAGTGGACCCTTCACCCTAACATCACCCTCCAACACCCCGGCACCCCTTCAGCACATCCCTACACCACTCCAACACCCCCACACCATCCCAACACCCCCCACACCCACCCAACACTCTTAACACCTCTTCAGCACACCACAAACCCCCTCCAATACATCCTACACCCCCCCAACACTCCGCCAACACCCCCAGTACCCCTCTACATCCTCACATCCTTCCAACATCCGCACACCTCCAGCACCCCCCCCGCCAACCCCCGGTTGACCGGCTGGGGCAGGTGAGCCCAACTTGGCACGGTGGTCAGGTAGGGTAATGGACAGGTATGAATTCTTCAGTAGCGAGGAGGGTGAGGGATCCTCGCGGGGCCGGGGTCACTTGGCACTCTCTGGCACCGCTCATCTTGTGGCCCACTGTCACTGCCATTCTCACAGTTAACTAAGGTAAATATTTGATGTCTTTAGGCTGATTTCGCGAATATTTATCGGTGGTTAAATGAATATGGTGGAGAAGACGACGTGTAAAACACGGACACGTACATCACGTGTACACACACACACACACACACACACACAGTGTACGTGCACTGTGTGTGTGTGTTTGTGAGGGATAGAGAGAGTGTGTTTATGTAACTTTTACTGTAAAGTTACATAAGAAAACAAAAAAGTTAACATTGGAAGATAAATGAGCAAGAGTGAAACCACTTCTACGCACGTCTTTACAGTGAGAGTAAATGTGGTTGTAAGACACAGAAACAGATACACATAAGAATGACACCTACTGGAACCATCTTAGCTATCAAGATCATTGTCTTATTTTGTCTGAGAAGGAAAGTATATGTCTAGCGCGTGTTGTCAGTGTAGATATATGGACGTGAATCTAGGTGATGGATTATTTGAATGATATAAAAAGCCCTCAAATTTGTTAAGGACGGTGATACAGTACAGGAGGACGTGTGTGATATAACACGTGGGGGAAGAATATTAATTAATGAGTGAGAACCTACTGCTGATCAAGACAGTCGGGAGAGTGGTAGGTAACGAGGTGGTTGGAGGATGCAGGCTACAGGAGGCAGGTCACAAGAGGCAGGCCACATGAGGCAGGTTACAGGAGGAGCATGTCACAGAGGACAGGTAACAGAGAATCAGCTACAGGACACAGGGGACAGGTCATAGCAGACTGGTCACTTAGGACAGCTTTGGGGGAGTAGCTCACAGGGAGTAGGTTACGGTGGATCAGAGGTCAAACAGGAACAGAAAGTAAAGAGGACGTGGAGCCGTGTGGGTCACCTGTCGCTGGCTGGCTGTCGAGGACACCTCACTCCACCGCCCACCTGGCCTTGGTACACGCGCTAATGCAACTTACAGGTGAAGCCAGTGGTAGGCGTTCAGACTAGACACAAGCATACACGTCTTTACTTCACCATACCGAGTAGATGACAGAAGAGATGAGTGCCAGTAGGTACCGAGTAGATGGTAAGTGTGGAGGTGAGTGCCAGTAGGTACCGAGTACCGAGTAGATGCTAGGAGTAGAAAAGAGTACCAGTAGATACCGAGTACGCGTGGAGGTGAGTGCTAGTAGGTACCGAGTAGATGCCAGGAGTAGAGGTGAGTGCCAATAGATACCAGGAGGGAAAGTAAGTACCACTAGATATTAAGTACACGTTAGGAGTAGAGGTAAGTGTCAGTAAACAGCAACTAGACGTCAAAGGTGAAGGTAAGTGCCAGTAGTATGAGTAAGTGCCAATATATACCAAGAGCGACAGTACACGCCAGGAAGGAAGTCCAGCAGCGTAAAAAAAACAAAAACAATGAAAGCGAAACCCGTGTAGCAGAGCCTCGATATGTTAAGGGCGCGTGATGGAACGAGAGGAAAATGACTGACGTGAAGAGCTCAGTGATAGTAATTAGGGTGTGTTGAGTGGCGGTGACACTAATTAGAGGGTGTGTAGTGGGGTGGGAGAGGAGGGTAGATATATTGGATGGTTCAGTCACAAATTAACACGGGAATATAGGAGACACACACACACACACACACACACACACACGAGAAAAAATGTACGAGTAAAAAATGGAATGAGAGTATGTCATGAATTACGAGTTATGGACCACGGGGAATGAACATGAAATTTGGCCATCAACAAGGTAGTAGTTATGTTAGTTTGTATTGTTAGGGATGCTTAGAGGGGTGTGGGAGGGTGGTGAGGAGAAAGAGAGATTTATGGTTAAAACTGCTAATGTCATAGACCACAAGGGGTGGTGCACTGTACTGTACACGTGATAAAGAGGAGGAGGGTAGTGAGGAGAGTAATTGTGGTTGTTTGTACTGTTAGGGATGGTTCAGTAGTTAAGGGATGGTTAAGTAGTTAAGGGATGGTTGAGTAGTTAAGGGATGGTTCAGTAGTTAAGGGATGGTTCAGTAGTTAAAGATAGGGACACAACAAGTCTTCCAACACTACTAAGGAACTGTGATGACTGTTGAACCCATTTTACAAGCACAGGAGTAAGTTCTTAAGACATAATAAATCGGAGGGATGGGGTTGTGGGGGGTATGGGGGGGTGGGGTGATGGGTTAGTGAGAGGTGAGAGGGTGAGGGAGGGGCGAGTGGGTGAGGGAGAGGTGATGAGAGGTTCTTGGCACCTGTCGTCGGCACCTGACGGGTGTCACTAGTCCTCGGTTACCCGGATCATCAACCTAACCTAACCTGACCCAACCCCATCGATGATTGTTGACACGGCACCAAACTCCCACCCCTTTGGATGTCATCAGTATTCGCTTTCGAGGATCACCCACCTAACCCACATACCCGACCCAAAACGCCAACTCACCCAAGCGGTTAAGCCAGGGTTAGAGTGTGTCAATGTTATTAATGACAGCATTGAACTAACAATACCTCGTTCGTTATTCTCACTGTCGCAATTTGCATATTTTTGGCACAAATATAGAAATAGAAATTATATTTTAGTATTTAAGAACAAAATTTGAATGGGATAATACCTTTAAATCCTGTGTTTTTCGGTGAAGTAGATGTCTGTCTTCATGTGGTAATCTCTTTATCCTTCCTCTCTCTCTGTTAATTCTTCGTTCTCATTTTCTTGGCTACTTTTTTCTCTCTCTCTCTCTCCGGCTGTTTCTCTTGCCTTTAACCGACCTGGAGAAGATAATATAAGGCCCTGAACAATACTAAGTGGTTTGAGTTTTCTCCAACAAGTCCATTTGTTGGTATTTTTCCAAGTCTGTCACAAATCCATGCCTGTAACACACCCAAGTCTGTCATATTTTGATCTATCGCACAGACACAGACACACAGGCAGAGACACAGACACACAGGCACCATACACACACACACACACACATACACACACAGAGTTCCGTCACCTCTGGCTGTGAAATGCATCTCATTAACCTCAGCTTTGGCAAATTTAAGACCCGCGTCAACATCTGGGTCAAATCAGGTTCCTCTGTGAGTGAATTCTGTAGCCGCGTCCTCTGACTTACATAACATCAGCAAGGTCCGTTTGCTCTATATTTAACCCAGCAGCAGCCAATACCTCCATGATTTTAATTTTGAGTCTTCGATGTTCTGTGAGCTGGCTGTCAGATTGTGAGTATCTCTTGGGGAAATACTCACTGTCCTTTGTGGGGACGGTAAAGTAATCTTCATCCGTCTGTTTGTTTGTGTCTTACCGTGCAGTGTAGGAGGAGCCAAGAGGGATTAGTGACTCGGATACTCCCTGTAGAGATGCTAGGATTATGCTCAGCTAGGAAGGCACCTGATGTACAATATTGTTTTGTGTGGGTTCAGAGGTTCTTTAGAGCGGGGGATTAACTGTCCGGGGGAATGTGGTCACTCTTGCCTTTGTTATTTTATTCATCATCAATAAGATAACCTTTATTTTCATCCTGGGGGAGAGACTACTAAACTGATCTCATTCTTCTGCTACAGCACTCACCTAGTCTCATAAATGAAGGTGAAATAAAATTATAAACGGTGCATATAATACGAGGAATTGATCTGAAGATTAAATTTTAGTTGGTGTTAAAAGGATGTAAAGTTAGGGAGCAAATGTGTGTGTGTGTGTGTGTGTGTGTGTGTGTGTGTGTGTGTGTGATGAATTTTTCAGTCAGTCTGTGTCTGTCTCTCTGTCTCTTTCTCTTCTTACGTTCCTCATTCTGTTACCCATCTCCCCGCCCCTCTCTCTCCTTCCCTTCTACCCTCTCTCTCATCTCCTCCAGGAAAACAGGAGTCATCGCTTCCTTTCACTATATAAGGAACGGAGTACCTCAGGGTTATCTCGAGTACTCTAATATGTCCAGAATAAACCATCTTTCATGACAAGTTTAGGAGAGGTGAATGCCAAAGTAGAGCATACAGAGCTTGGAGTTTGTGGCAACCAAGTTTGGAGAGGCTGGAAGTTATACTTTTGGAGGTTTTCGTTTGTGAAACATAGGAAGGGTAGGTAGGGAGTGGGGGAGGTGTGGAGTGGGGGAGGTGTGGAGTGGGGAGTGAATGGGGAGGGTGGTTGTGGGTGAGGTGTGGAGTGGGGAGTGTATGGGGAGGGTGGTGGGTGAAGTGTGAAGTCGGAAGTGTATGGGTGATGTAGAGTTAATGTTCCAAGAAGATGTGGAGTGAAAAAATCTAGTCTCACACACACACACACACACACGGGAAACAAACACGCTTTATTCCTCATTTGGATAGTTAGTCGTGTCTATTGGTTTTTATATGTTGTAATTTGACAGTACAGACGCAGGTAGACGGTGCAACTGTCTTCTAATCTGTACAAAAAACAACTAGATTAGGGGTCATTTGCCACGCACCGAGCATAAACCAGGTCAGGTGAGGGTTGGACCCCTTAGTTGTGACAGCCAGATGAGGGCTGTCACAACGTACATGAGGTGTGGTGGGAGGGAAGAAGGAGGGGAGGAGACAGCCTTGGTCGCTCTCACACCCTGGAGGAAGAGGAGCCACAAAGCTTCCTCACGACAGCTGAAGTCCTGACGCGGCTGGGGAGTCACGCGAAGTGTTCGATCCTGTGTCACTCTCTGGCTGTGTGGGATTATTAAGTTTATTGGTATTGATTTTCTTATTCTCTGTTGTTATTGATGTTCTGTTTTATTATTATTATCATTATTATTGTTATTATTTTTATTATTATTATTATTATTATTATTATTATTATTATTATTATTATTATTATTGTTATTATTATTATTTTTATTAATATTATTATTATTATTATTATTATTATTATTATTATTATTATTATTATTATTGTTATTGTTATTGCTATTATTATTATTATTATTATTATTATTATTATTATTATTATTAATATTATTATTATTATTATTATTTTTCTTATTCTTATTCTTATTGTTAATATTATTATTATTATTATTATTATTATTATTATTATTATTGTTATTATTATGATTATTATGATTATTATTTTTATTATTATTATTATGATTATGATTATGATTATTATTTTTATTATTTTTATTATTATTATTATTATTATTATTATTATTATTATTATTATTATTATTATTATTATTGTTACTGTTATTATTATTATTATTATGATTATTATGATTATTATTATTATTATTATTATTATTATTATTATTATTATTATAATTATTTCTGTTCTTTACTTTGTTTGCATCTGTGAGATTTAAACAATACAAATACTAGAGTCACTGATTGTCACCTAACCTAACTTAACGTAATGTAACCTAACCTAGGGAGGAGGTAAGGGTGAAGGGGGAAATATCTGACGGAGGCTCGGTAGAAGGGACACAGGAACTTGGACTCGGATGTTGAAGATAATGTCCTCTCCTCCCATGCTTTACTTATCGTCAATAAAATAACGTCATTTACTGAGACAAACTAAAGGAGAGAGAGAGAGAGAGAGAGAGAGAGAGAGGCACAAAATTAGATGTGGTCAATTTCTTGTGTTCGGTTTAATTATATATACCACATTGGTCCCTAGGTAGGTGAGCTCTGTAGGGGTTAAAGAAGCACACTGGAGATAAAGGTTTTGATGGGGTGGTTTAAGGAGGAGGTTTTTGAGTGGGAGGTTTTGAGGAGAAGGTTTTTGAGTGGGAGGTTTTTGAGTGGGAGGTTTGGAGTAGGAGGTTTTTGAGTGGGAGGTTTGGAAGAGGAGGTTTTTGAGTGGGAGGTTTTAAGGAGGAGGTTTTTGAGTGAGAGGTTTGGAGGAGGATGTTTTTGAGTGGGAATTTTGAAAGTTGTGGAGTGGGGAGTGTTTTTATAGACATTTTGGAAAGGGAAGCCACCACAAGCACACACACAGACTATCGACGCTACAATAAACGCATTAATAATCTTTCAACGCTACAAGAGACACATCTACAGACAATCAACGTCACCAGAGATACACCAACAGACCGTCAACGCCACTAAAGACACCAATACTGTCAACGCCCAGACTGTCAATGCCACTTAAGACACACTAACTGGCTATCAACGCCACTAAATACACACCAACACTGTCAACTCCAAGAGTGTCAACGCCACTAAGGACACACTAACAGACTGTCAACGCCACTAAGGACACACTAACAGACTGTCAACGCCACAGAGAGCTCACCAAAACACTGTCGCGAGGTTGAGACGTTACCAAAATAGAGTTTAATCATCTATGCAACTCCCAAGAACCCTTTTTGGTCTTATCTGTCCTGAATACTTCATGGTGTTGCTTCTTATAGGAAAAATTGATGCCTAGCCGAGTGCCTAAAACCTATTTCGTGTAAGTTATAAATTTTATCCTCCTAAGTTTCCAGTGTTCTCAAGGGGAGACGGATCAGTGGTGTGGTAGAGTGTGGGGTGCGTGGGGAGGGTGGGGGTGGTAAAGTGTGGGGAGTGGTAGGGTGTGGCGGGGAGTGTGGGGAAGGTGGAGTGTGATGATGAGAAGGGTGGAGGTTGTGGGGGTGGTAGAGCGGGGTGTGGATATGGCAGTGGAGTAGAGTACTGTAGGAATTGTGGGGAGGGTGAGTATAGGTGATGGAATGTGGTGGGAAGAAGAGTGTAGGGTGGAATGTGGTGGAGGGAAAGGGTGAGTAGGAGGGCAGTTGTGAGGTGCTTGGTAGACTCAGAACTCAAGAGGCGCTCAGTGGGCCGAGTCTTAACTTCGAGGTGCTCAGAGCTCCCTTTTTGCGTTCAGTGGAGCTTTAAAATACATGTTCTCTTTTGTTTTGTTCACACACCGTTTAGAGATGAGAGCCCTTGATGAGACGATTAAGTGTCAGGGTCTCGTGTAGTGCTGTTAAGGGCTAAGGCCATAGAGTCCGAAGACTAAATGGGGTTTTACCACAAGACGGGTTCAGGGCAAGTGTTTTGGGGAATGCCAGACTAAGAGAAGCCTCAGATTTCAGAGCTCAGACGGCGCTCAGGTCTCAGGGTTCACATGGCACTCACTGAGACTTTAAGAGTCCCATACTGTACTCAAGAAATTTCAGTGCTGAAAGTTAAGACGACCCTCAGCGGGATTCAGGCAACACAAAACACTAATCACACGACACTCAAAGCTTAAATGGTACTCAGTTTACCTCAGGGTTCACTCATCTTATATCCGGTCTTAGGCCTTCATACGGCGCTAAATGTCAGGGGCGCACGTAACACGGTAACACACAGAGAGACCTGAGGCTCATGGGGGTGTTGAACGGGGATAAAACTAAGAGGCCACAACACCTGTCTTTGCTGTAACGTAAACACAGGCAGCTGCTGAGGAAGCGAGGGTCAGTGGACCTGGTGTAAGCCCCTCGTGCTACACTAGTGGCCCCTCTCTCCCGCAACACTAGTGGCCCCCCTTAACACTAGATATAGGGCAAAACGTCAGACTCCTGTATCTCTGTAATACAGTATACTCAAGGAGGAGCAGGTATAAGAGAGGTGGTTGGAGACGAGAGTATATATATATATATATATATATATATCATAATGGGTGAATAGATAATAAAAGTAACATGAGGTGTAAAACAGATACTTTAATAAAATATTCCTTTTTTGTCTATGTCTGACAGACTGACTGTCTGTCTCTCTGTCTGCCTGTCTGTCCGTTACTGTCACTGATAAATTTACTACATCATACGCGAGCACCACAATAATCTCTTTGTTACTGGGAGACGGTGTGGTTGCCACCCATCTTTATAATTCTCTCTCTTTTTTCCTCTCTCTCCTTTGAAACTCCTATAATTATTCTCTTTGGTGACATTCCTCGACTTATGGTCATATATCACACGTGTACGACAGGTTCCACCACCACACACCTCTCCGAACTGTGAGTCATATAGGATAACTCAGCGTTTAAATTGATCCTTGGGCTGCTAGAATATACCCGAGGCACTCAGTACACTCTCAGAATGCGGAAATATGAACTGAATGAATTATGAACGCAAATTATGATTCTCAAACCAATTTATACTATTAAGAAAAAATCACAGTTGAAATACTTAAACTGTTTCAAGCTGTTTACTATGATAAGTTGGTTTTTATGGCAACTGTGAATGATTATTAAATGCATACAAAAGTGTTACATAAATTAATAGGATTTTGGTGGAATGGGGAATGTTTACGTGTATTTTCAGTCAGACAATTCCGGACGAGTTTTGAGGAATTTCATTGTTCTTGACACAGCCATTAGCTTATGTAAGGTGGGTGATGGTGGATGATGATGGGTGTTTGTCATCCACCCTCACTGACATCCATTCTTATTATCCACGGTCACCTATTCTTAACATCATCCCCTTACTTTCATCCACTCTTAATGTCATCCATCTCACCATCACCCACCTTCACCGTCACCCATCCACACCATCACCCACTCCTCACCACCCTCAAACAAATAAAAATCATAAATAAAAACAGATGACCAAGATTTTATAATTAGCTATAGGCTAAACTGCATTTGTACATAAAAAAGAGAAAAAAACTCCCTCAACCTGAAAGAGCATTTTTAGTCAGGCAGGAAAAGACGGATATTGAGGTACTAACACTTTGAAAAAAAAAATAAAAATAAAATCTTACTCATGTACTCACGTCTCACCACAAAAATAAACAACAAACATTGAAACATAACGGTGAAATTCCCCTCCCCACTCCCTTGTGTACAGTATATTAGAGGGTGGCGACTGTGGGCTGGATATGGTGGTGGTGGTGTGGGACGTCATCTTCTGTATCATTCCAGAATAAATCAACATAATGCCTGGGGTAAAGCGAAAGGCAACTCCCACCCAATATCCTGATTGCAATTTGGACTAGTGTCGGCATCCGAAACCTTGCCTGGCGCTCACCTCTCACACGTCATTTTATATGCGAGGGCTGAGGTGTAGAGAGGCCGAGGCTGTCGACTGATGACACTTCCATCCTTAGTTTAGACACACGAGCCTGGCACTGTGTGTGTGTGTGTGTGTGTGTGTGTGTGTGTGTGTGTGTGTGTGTGTGTGTGTGTGTGTGTGTTCCTCTGAATATGATATTGAGGTCTGAAACTAATAAATTATCCTCTACCTCTGAATACAATCTCCCCAGCAGTCCCTCATGATCACTTAAAGGAATATGTACTCTCTATCTAGGGGTGTGGCCCGCGGCCCACTGGCTACTCCAGCTGCACCTTGAGCAGCTAAGAGCCTAAGACAGTAGCACTTGAAGTAAAAAGTTAAGATTATTTGTATTGGATAATACACTTTTAGTCTATTGACTTGATCTATTCTATTGAGTCTGTTCAAAGGCAAGTGTCCCTCAGCTGAATAAAATCGTCTGGTGTTTGTTAAAATAAAATACTCAGTGCAACAGCACCAATGAAAGAGCAATTAGAGGGGGGGGGGGGGCTGGTCCCTCACTCTCGAGTAGACTAAAGACCTCACCCCTCAGCCGCCAGCGCCTCTACTCCTGTTCCTGTATCCACCTCCCCGAAGGGGCGATCGCGAAGTGCTCGTACTTATGTTACATGGCCCACATAGTGTGTACTTATATTAAATCTGGTCCGCCGTAGCAAATGAGGCTGACACCCCTGCTCGGAGTCTATACCTTTTTGTATCTCTATCTGTATGTACTGTTTTTAAATAATAAATTACTGGTACTTTTCAAAAACCAAGACCTTACTTTGGAAACCTTCACAGTTATAAAAATCCTCATAACTAATACATTTGAACCATCTGAGTATGTACTGTACAATGACTTTATAGCCAATAGTGGTGAAAAACACGAGGGTGACCGATGCTTTGTAAAGGTGTGGTGCAGGGATCACTTCCACGGGAGTACCATCGTCTACCCTCCACAAATTTCGTTTTCTGAGCGTGTGTGGGTGACCGGCCCACAACTTTACCGCGAGCAAAGTTTACCGGAGAGTGACAAGCCCATACAACATTACTGGCCAAGTTTGCCGGGAGAGAGACGTCTTCTCGATGGGGGAATTGTGTGTCACCCACGCAGGGAAGATGACCAACAGGAATATAGAAGGTGTCCAACTCATTACAAGATGGGACTTACGGAGGCCAGAAACGAGTGTGTGTGTGTGTGTGTGTGTGTGTGTGTGTGTGTGTGTGTGTGTGTGTGTGTGTGTGTGTGGGTGTGGGTGTGTATTTCTAACCATTGTACTGCAACGGCTCACTCATACACACTAGCCATACACCTAACTATATCACCTATTGTTGGTCACTGGTCGTTGCTGGGAGGACCTTGTGGCTGAGGTGGACAAGAGACGTACAGGAATTTGACCCCATAGAGAGTATGACCTGCGAACCAGTAAAGAAGTCCATCCTGGGTTCAGGTTAAGATAGGTCTAGTTAGGTTAGGTTAAATTAGATTAAGTTACAGTAGGTCAAGTTAGCTTAGGTTAAAGAAGATTAGGTTACATTTCTAGTGCAGAGAATAACTTTTCTTAAGGTAAGGTTAGATTAGGTTAGGTTAGGTTAGGTTAGATTACGTTACGTTAGGTTAGGATAAGATAAGTTTGGTTAGGTTAGGTTATGTTATGTTAGGTTAGGTTAGATTAGGTATATGGGGATGCGAAGAATATAAACACAGTGCACTCGAGGCATTACAAAAGAAAAGATGTCAACCTTCTTGGAGCGAGTCAGCACCACAGACGGCGGGTCACGAACCTACACCAGCATATTGTACCGCGTGTCACTTTTCTACAGGGGGTCAATATTACCTCTGACACCGGCAATACTTGTTGATATTCCTGAGGAGGCGTGGACGTGGGGGGGGAGGAGGGAGAAATAGCGTGTATGGGAAGGCCGGCCGGTGACGTGGATGTGTGGGGCGGGAGGAGGGAAGCGTGGAGTGTATGGGGCGGGAGGAGGGAGACTTGGATGAGTGGATCGGGAAGAGGGAGTCGTGGAGTGTATGGGTCGCGGGAGGAGGGAAGCGTGGACTGTGTGTGGGGGCGTGGGAGGAAAGAGAGGCATAGTCTGAGAGGTGTAGGAGGGAGAGAGGGAAAGAGAGCGGCAACCATCATCATTCACACCCACTAATGGCGTGAGGCGGGACACGGCGCCCCTTACCTATACCTCCTCACCATATGTATTGGAAACCTGACCACAACTTAACAACGCTAGGGTGGGTCAGGTCTTTTACTGGTGCGGAAACTGCGATAGAATTCAGCACTGTACCAACCTGGGATCATGTGGGGTGGCTGTACCTTGACTGAAATTGCTGTAGACATGTAACTTTCTTGAGGTTTGGTAAGTATTTCGATAGATATCTTGACTACACTTGAATCACAGATAAAATTACAGGCAAGTTTCCTCTCCTGAACTACAATACATAACTTAAGGTTCACAGATAAGGTTTTGGGGTTTTATCTGTGTTAGCATAAGCAGGTAACGAGAACTAATAGATAATAGTAAATTTATGAATAAGACTAAATAATGATTCTAAATGGAAATTGATGGACTATACTGATAATGTGTTTCTCTTTATCATTATTTCTGCATTTTTTTTGAGGCGAAAAAATTTACAAAATGAAAGTTGCAAAATACAATTCAGATAATCTAATATTTTTTTTATGTTTTTATTTTAGGTCAAAACTGATATTAAATATAACTTAATTCAGACCCCACCAATAATGCATATGTCATGAGTCTTTAGTGTAAATCCGAATCATGATTGCATAATAAATTAATGGTGTTTTGTATGTGGCGAAAATGGTTTGTATTCCACACTAATCCAACTGACGGGGTGAGGGGGTGGTGAGGGAGTGAGGGGATGAGGGGTGGGGTGAGGGGTGAGGTGGTGAGGGGAGTGAGGGATGAGGGTGGGGTGAGGGGTGAGGGGGTGAGGGAGTGAGGGATGAGGGTGGGGTGAGGGGTGAGTGGTGAGGGAGTGAGGGGATGAGGGGTGGGGTGAGGGGTGAGGGGGTGGAGGGTGAGGGATGAGGGGTGGGGTGAGGGGTGAGGGGTGAGGGTGAGGGTGTGAGGGGGTGGAGGAAGTGAGGGATGAGGTGGGGTGAGGGGTGGGGTGGTGAGGGGAGGGGGTGGGGTGAGGGGTGAGGTGGTGGGAGGGAGGAGGGATGAGGGGTGAGGGGTGAGGGGTGAGGGAGGGGTGGGAGGAAGTGAGGGGATGAGGGGTGGGGTGAGGTGAGGGGGTGGTGAGGAGTGAGGGATGAGGGGTGGGGTGATGGGTGGTGAGGAAGTGAGGGGATGAGGGGTGGGGTGAGGTGAGGGGTGGTGAGGGAGTGAGGGGTGGGGTGAGGGGAGGGGGTGGTGAGGGAGTGAGGGATGAGGGTGGGGTGAGGGGTGAGGGGGTGGTGAGGGGAGGTGACGGGTGAGAGGGGAGGAAGAGAAGATAATAAAGGGAGGGGGGGGGGTAGTTAGAGTCTGACATGTCTATTTCCATAAGGTACAATAAGTATAATATGACACCATGATGGAATTAAGAGATAGAAGGCTTCTGTCTCTTACCCTCTAATTAACCTGTTCATCACCCACATGCAGTTGACTGTCTATTCCAAAACTATTCTTTCTCCAAGATGGCACTAACTTTGAGGAAAAGATAGACTAAACAAAGATTTCAAATTAAGAGACTTTCAGGCAACAGAACCCCCCGTCCACCTATAGTAAGACATTTGTATGGTAAGCAGTTGTTTCATGGCGCCTAACTCATCTTAATACTGTGGGTTCACGCCGTTCTATCTCAGCGTCACGTATACCCTCGTTGTGAAGGGCAATGGTAGCACCTCTCACACCTGGCGATGTCTCCCCGATAATTCCTCTCTCCATTCGATGTAAGATCCAGTTGATGACTGGCATGTCGTTGATGTCCATTTAACACATCCACTCCGAGTCATGTAATATGTGATTTAAAGCCTCGGAGGAATCGCAGTCTCCACAAACCTATAAATTCATTCATGCTCAAAGGTCGCGGATGTAGAACTACCAACCGTTCAGAAACAGGTCAGGTGACATTGCTTGGAAAGCCATGAATCACATCGACCCCATGGCTAACAATACTTTTTGGGGGGGACGGTACATGAGCCCGGCACTTGCCAAGCGGGCAAACTAATATTTTGAGAGGAAAACTAGCCAGGAATTTACCAGGTGCTGGGCTACCCCACCGTCCCGTACATGTTAAATCAGGCAGGTCTGTGAATGAACCGCTTGTCATCAGTGTACCAGGATTATTGACCTACAGGTGCAGGTATTTTATCTGTACATTAAGCCGTCAACCCGCCTATAGTCAGTCAGTGTCAAGTGAGGTGACAGGAGTTATGGCCTCACATGACAAGTGCTACTGTCACTGACACCATTTACGCAAGTGATCTGTGAGTTGATACACAATAAATTTGAATGATTTAAGTTGTTTGTTGAACTTTTCTCATATAAAAATTCGGGGAAGTAAATTTCGTAACTCACTTACCCGGAGCAATTAAATATTCCACATAATTTGCATAGCCTAGTTTTGATACGTTTCCAGTCTTTTGTTTCCTAATATAAACAGAACAAACTTGATCGACAGGGATGTGAGGTACAAACGGGAGGTGAGTCAACTGTTGTTTGCAGAAATGATGCTACTCTACCGGCTCACTCAGGCGGTAGTGTTGAAGACTTAAAATTTATACAAGGGGGAAGTTGACAATGAATGTGAAGCAAATGTAAGTTATGAAAACAATTATGAATGGAAGTCAGGAATAAATACATTGTTAATATGTTGATCTGAAGGGAGACAGGATGAAAGAAGTGAGAGTTGTTTGCGTAGTGGATGGAGCAATAAAAGTAAAGTGACTCATAGAATAGTTGAGGGATATTGACATGTATATTGGAGAGAGAGAGAGAGAGAGAGAGAGAGAGAGAGAGAGAGAGAGAGAGAGAGAGAGAGAGAGAGAGAGAGAGAGAGAGAGAGAGAGAGAGAAAAGAACCAACACTACAGTAAGAACTCCAAACACCGTGAAGACTATATTTAAAAACACGGGAGGGAAAAAACAGAAATGTACGATAATCAAATAACAAAAACCCCCCAAATGATTTAATGGACATAATTATACAGGTGTGACTTGAGAGATACCTTTGATACCTGTAATTATGTACCTGGAGTATATCCCATGAGTTACTATTTATATGAATATTCAGTCATTAGAGAAAACATACCGGTATTGTATTATGTATTCAGATGACAGGTGTACTTACTGTATTGTATTGCATGTGCAGGTAACTTAATGAGTGTATAATGTTTAAATAAGGCTATTCTATTATTTATTCATAAATAAAAATCTTCAGATATTAAGCTTTTTGTATTATATTTTCTTCAACTAAAATACCCTAATGTATAATTCTTTTTCATAGATAACAAACTACTGTATGATATATTATCTACTGTAATGTATCATTGTCCTCAGATAAATAACCAATTGTATTATTATTATTATTATTATTATTATTATTATTATTATTATTATTATTATTATTATTATTATAATTATTATTATTATTATTATTATTATTTTTATTATTATTATTATTATTATTATTATTATTATTATTATTATTATTTTTATTATTGTTATTATTATTATTATTATTATTATTATTATTATTATTATTATTATTATTATTATTATTATTATTATTATTATTATTATTTCATCATTCATCCCATAAAGACCAATCATAAAAAGTCATAATTTTTTTGCGGGGTCATTCATTGCCCTAAAACAATTATGCAAAAATGAGACAAAAATTCACAAATCGCATCATGGTACATTACGAAGTGCTCATTTATGGAGACACAAAATAGTACCGTAATGGAGAGTCTTGTAATTTATAGACTTTTAAAACTGACGTCTTTCATCGAGAGGAAAAAATGTTTCTTTGAAAGTTTATATAATTTTTTCTTGTCTACAAAGTTTGTAACATGTCAAAACCCTGGGCAGTAATCCCATAATGTTATATGTGTGTGTGTGTGTGTGTGTGTGTGTGTATGTGTGTGTGTGTGTGTGTGTGTGTGTGTGTGAATACGAGGATACTTTATGTTCGAAATAATATCAATAATATCCATATATCACTACCAAAGCCGCCAACGAATTAATATATTCTTTTATTTATCCCTCTCTCTCTCTCTCTCTCTCTCTACCTATATCTATATCTCTCTCTACCTATGTATCTCTCTCTCTCTCTTGTCATGTCGGCCAACGAAGTGACCATTCAACGACAGCAGGTGTTAGCGACACTCCTGAAAACCTCTCTCTCACTCTCTCTCTCTGTCTCTGTCTCTCTGTCTGTCTGTTCCCCGCTCACACTCACACACACACACACACACAGGTACCACAAGGTCTTAGAAACACAGTCAGCCGGGCTTGTTTTTGACGGCATTTTTTCCTCGGCTGCAAAATCATGAACACTCCAAAAACCTTCTGGACGATAAAAGCCGCCAAGAAACACGACAAATATCCGGGCTAACAAAGACACACTGTGGGTCGTGGATTCTGTACACAGTATTTGCACTTGTTTTTGCAGGTTGTAATTAATAATGCGGTTTGGGAGAGGGGACGAGAGGGGGAGGGGGGAGGGGGGAGTCAGGAAGGTAAAACAAAAAAAATATGAAAAACTTAAAGAAGAAATATGAGAAGGAAAATAAAGACGCGAAAGGGAATTAGTGTTGAAGATGATGGCGGTCTATTAAATGATGCGTTATTCATTTGTTTTATAGACGTGGACAGTTGAGTAGCTGACGCCATTTATCTGCATCTGGCAACTCTATGAATGTCTTTTCTGGCTAACAAAATAGACTGATTGATTGACTGATGGATTGGGTAGTTGAGTTACTGCCTGGGTGATTTATTTAATGAGTGAATGATTAACTGATTGGCTGACTGGACAGCTAAGTGACTGATTGACTGACTGACTAATTAACTAACTGACTGACTAACTAATTAACTGATTGACTGACTTACTAATTAACTCACTGACTGATTGCTTGACTAAATACCTAATTAACTAGCTGACTGACTAACTGACTGACAAATGACAAAGTAACTTAGTGACTGACCGACTGAGAGAATTTTTCACTATCCCAAAACACAAACACAAAATGAATCCCGAGGTGAAAAATCATCTCCAGTCTTCCCAATATTAAAAGGTAAGACCATAAAGACTTTCCTCATTTACCTTACTGATGGATGTTAGAGTCTTTAATAGCGTGAGGGATAATGTTTTGGGTTTTTCTCCGTATGGCTTAACGCAGCTCATAACGAGTTCTTCATCACCTTTATTATTTGACACATGACTAACAAAACTAACGAGGGGGAATCTTTTTTTTTTAATGTTTAATTTACGTGATATTAGTTTTTAATTAAGACTGATAATGTATTTATAATTTACAGTTTAATAAAATATCAACTGAATTTGAAGACTTATTTAAATAATAAAACGATTAATGGTCTGGGTGGAGTTACGATGGGCGTTAAGGCGTGTGTGTGTGGGTGTGGTGCAGTAGTGTGGAGGGGGAGTGTTGGTGTGGTGCAGTAGTGTGGAGGGGGAGTGTTGGTGTGGTGCAGTAGTGTGGAGGGGGAGTGTTGGTGTGGTGCAGTAGTGTGGAGGGGGAGTGTTGGTGCAGTGTGTGGAGGAGGTGTAGGTGTGTGGTGCAGTAGTGTGGAGTGGGGGGGGTGTGTGGTGGTGTGGAGGGGGGTGTGGGTGTGGTGCAGTAGTGTGGAGGAGGAGTGTAGGTGTGTGGTGCAGTGGAGGGGTGTGGGTGTGGTGCAGTAGTGTGGAGGAGGGTGGGGTGTGTGGTGCAGTGGTGTGGAAGGGAGTGTGTGTGTGCAGTAGTGTGGAGGGAGTGTGGGTGTGGTGCAGTGGTGTGGAGGGGGTGTGGGTGTGTGGTGCAGTGGTGTGGAGGAGTGTGGGTGTGGTGCAGTGGGGTGGACAGGGGTGTGGGTGTGGTGCAGTGGTGTGGGGGGAGTGTGGGTGTGGTGCAGTGGTGGGGGGTGTGGGTGTGGTGCAGTAGTGTGGAGGGGTGTGGGTGTGGTGCAGTAGTGTGGAGGGGGTGTGGGTGTGGTGCAGTGGTGGGGAGTGTGGGTGTGCAGGGTGGGTGTGGTGCAGTGTGTGGAGGGTGTGGGTGTGTGGTGCAGTGTGTGGAAGGGGGTGTGGGTGTGGTGCAGTGTGTGGAGGAGGGTGTGGGTGTGTGGTGCAGTAGTGTGGAGGCGGGTGTGGGTGTGGTGCAGTAGTGTGGAGGGGGTGTGGGTGTGGTGCAGTAGTTAACTTGTAGGCGAGGTGTGGACATGTAAACGTGTTATACCAGTCGGCGTGTGGGCGTGGCTTAACAGCAGGCGTATGGGCATGGTGTTATCAGTGGGCGTGTTTACGTGGTGTATCAGTGGGCGTATGGGCGTCGTCACCAAGCACGGCTACTCTCGCAACTCTGTGGTCGGCCAGCCAAAGTAATGAGAGAATCGGCATGAAACTTGAAGCAGGAGTCGGGATTGAACGTTGAGCTTGAAATGTTGCTTCTGAAATGTTGATGAAGGGATGAAGGGAGGGAGGGAGGGAGGGAGGGAGGGAGGGCAGTCAATCTACCTGTGATGGTTGATAGTCAATCCTGTCAATTCTGTCCCCGTGTCACCCACCACTGTATCTCTGTGTACTAGTTTTCTATGTAATGCTGTATCCCTGTGTCCTGTCTCTGTCTGTGTAGTACTGTCTCTGTGTAGTACTGTCTTTGTGTCGTACTGTCTCTGTGTACTACTGTCTCTCTGTGTACTACTGTCTTTGTGTAGTACTGTCTCTGTGTAGTACTGTCTTTGTGTCGTACTGTCTTTGTGTACTAATGTGTCTGTGTAGTACTGTCTTTGTGTAGTACTGTCTCTGTGCAGTACTGTCTCTGTGTACTACTGTCTCTGTGTACTACTGTCTCTGTGTACTATTGTCTCTGTGTAGTACTGTCTCTGTGTACGACTGTCTCTCTGAATCAAAACTACCACACAATATCGCAACAGTTTAAATAGTTAAACACATCGTACAAACAAACAAACAATAGCAAATGACATGAAACTCTACGGAAATATCAACCATTGTTTTGTTTATTTCCAGTTTCTTAGCGAATTAATGGAGCAATAATTCCCCAAAATAAAATTGAAGAGATTTTTCATTTAGTTTTGACAGGGAGAAGGAATAAAAGTGAATACCTTATATGCTAAGATGGCTCATTGGTTCGGTGGTTCAAAGGTTCGGTGTTTCACAGGTTCTGTGGTTCATAGGTTCGGTGGTTCAGTGGTTCAGTGATTCACAGGTCCGGAGGTTCACGAGCTAGAAGGTTAGGTTAGGTTAGGTTTGATCTTTGAACCAACAAACCATCGACACTGAACATGTGCTGTTTTACTGTTTGACAAACATTAATAATAACAAGATTTAACGTCCAATTCAGAAAGTTGTCAAGTAAGGGATTAAATGAAAAGAATATGTGAATATTTTACACGTATGAATCGTTTTGTTGAAGGGGAATCCTGTGTGTGACCGTCCTGCAGGTTGAACCTTTTAAATGAAAAAGAAAATGCCATATTTGATTTACTACTACTACCACTCTTAGTAATACTACTTCTACTACTACTACTACTTTTTTTTTTACGTGACCTCCAGCCTCTCCCAATAGCCACACCTTCGCCGCCATTTTATTACCTTAATATTAAATATCCTAATACATAAGTAGCTATCCTATCTGTGTTGAATTAGTTGAGCCGCACATCTATGCGGCATTCAGTGACTGTAGCCTCATAGTCAATATCTGCAGCTGTTGTCGGCATTGGGGCCGAAGCTCTCGTTCCCCTGAGGCAGAGCAAAGTCGACCTAAGGAGAGAGAAGGACAGTCGACATCTCATCCAGGCTGTAACATAACTTCTGGGCTGCTGCTTCTGTTCGGAGATCACCTACGCGAACCTGGCGTAGAAACATCTTGCAATTGGTCCCATCCCACCAAATGTTGTGAACACTCGAGGAGTGAAGCTGCCTTGATCAACGTTTTGAATTCTCTCCCCATATGCCCTTATCTTGTCGTTCTCGTTCCTCCTGTGTGCAGCATCGAGAGCTAGGTTATGGTGACATGCGGCCATGGGATAAAAAATCCTGATGTCGAAGAAAGCTCGCTGTCCCCGCGTCCAGAATCCTCAAGCACTGACGCCAACACTGGCTTCGTTAGATGTGTTTGAAGTCCTATGTTGGAAGATCTCACCGTCCAAAGGAAGGAGGGTCGGTTCTACCATAACATCCCGGCAGATTTCCTTCAACATATTTGCTGTGAAGTCCCTTACTTCGTCATGCCTCATGCATATGAAGCCCCCTTTCTTGCACACCATGGCGTGATCGCCGTCATAGGAAGAGCCACACACGCATTGGGAGGGCAAACCTTCTACTGGCCTACCGTACCTTAGAGCAATGGCATCTGTAAATTCTTGTTTATTGAGACTGAAATCATGCCCTTATCGGTAACGTAGTTAACCAGTTCGAGGCGCCCACCTCCTGCGCTATAGCTACTTTTTTTTTTCAAATTTTCTGGTACCTGCAGCAAAAGTTGCTGCAGCTTATCATTTTGGCAGAGCTGTCGTTCTGTCGTAATGGACCTGCGAATCTTGTTTACTTCACTGGTATCCACCTCCCCTGTTGCGTTCTGGGCTATTATGTGGTCCGTGAGGGCTACCGCAAGCTTAAGTGAATTTTGATGTTCGGTGGCAGCCATCTCCTCTGGATTGGTTAGTCCCATACCTCCCAGTCTTGATGGAAGTGCAAGAAGTGATCTTTCTGCTGGGATTAAGAGGGGGTGTTTCACTAATTTGGGAATGAAATTGACACTGATAGCTTCTTCCAGAGGGTGGAGGAGGGGTCCGATATCATGTATAGTACGCATCAGGTAGTTCAAACTATGCTTGAATCCATGGGTGAATGCAGCAAAAGCCGCATGTGGCTCTGTGTTAGCAATCTGAGACTACTACTACTACTTTTTTTTATTAACAATGGCCTCCAGCTTCCCCCAATAGCCATACCTTCGCCACCATTTTATTATCTTAACATTAAATATCCTAATACATAAGTAGCTATCCTAGCTGTGTTGAGTTAGTTGAGCCGCAGATCTATGCAGCATTTAGTGACTGTAGCCTCATAGTCAATATCTGCAACTGTTGGCGGCTTTGGGGGCCGATGCTCTCGTTCCCCTGAGGCAGAGCAAAGCCGACCGAAGGAGAAAGAAGGACAGCAGTCGACATCTCCTCCAGGCTGTAACATAACTTCTGGGCTGCTGCTTCTGTTCGGAGATCACTTCCGCGAGTCTGGCGTAGAAACATCTTGCACTTGGTCCCATCCTACCAGAGGATGTGAACACTAGAGGAGTGAAGCTGCCTTGATCAACGTTCTGAATTCTCTTCCCGTATGCCCGTATCTTGTCGTTCTCGTTCCTCCTGTGTGCAGCATCGACAGCTAAGTTACGGGGACATGCGGCCATGGGATAAAAAATCCTGATGTCGAAGAAGGCTCGCTGTTCCAGCGTCCAGAATCCTCGAGCACTGACGTCAACACGGGCTTCGTTGGATGTGTTTGAAGTCCTATGTTGGAAAATCTCACCATCCAATGGAAGGAGGGTCGATTCTACCCTGACATCACGGCAGATTTCCTTCAACATATTTGCTGTGAGATCCCTTACTTCGTCATGCCTCATGCATATGAAGCCCCCTTTCTTGCACACCATAGCGTGATGAACGTCATAGGAAGAGCCACACACGCATGGTGAGGGCAAACCTTCTACTGGCCTACCGTACCTTAGAGCATTGGCATCTGTAAATTCTTGTTTATTGAGACTGAAACCATTTGCCCTTATCGGTAACGTAGTTAACCAGTTCGAGGTGCCCACCTCCTGCGCTATAGCTACTTTTTTTTCAAATTCTCTGGTACTACTACTACTACTACTACTACTAATAATAATAATAATAATAATACAAAACACAGGCAAAAGTGACCCGGCAGCCACACATCACACAGTCATATTCAACTAGGAGAAAATATCCGTGACATGTTTCTTATTACCTAATTGACTCCAAATAGAATCATCGTTCATAAGTCGCTGAAACACATCACTGAGTCACGGAAACAACCTGAGATATTTTTACGTTTACGAACATTTACGTGACAAATAGCCATAAAAAGCAATAGAGAAATTACATGGATTTTTTTTGTCCCTTTCTTGTTATAGTCTCGAAGGTATAGACAAGATGTATATACCAGGTAAGGTGTTTGCCTCCCCTTAACGATTCATTGTTTATAATTGTTTGAGTATGATAATAATATTGATACTATTATTGTCAAGTCTCGTATCTTTATTTTCATATTAGAACCTTTAAAATATTCGGCCATAGTAATAATGTAACGTACGTGTGTGTGTGTGTGTGTGTGTGTGTGTGTGTTACACCTCCATGTACACTAACTCCAGGTCTCCATAATTCCTACTTTCGGGTTATATCAATTTTAATTTAATGAATTAGTCTAGCGAGCGACATTCCTGTACACTGGAACGGATTCCTGGTTGGGATTAGTATGACATAAACAATACTAGGAGCGAGTATAATCCAGCCAGTCACGATACACACAGAGATCTTAAGTAAATTACGAGCTGTTGTATGAGTCAGGGGCTAAAAAAAAAAGGAACATTCATTGCATTAGCAAGGTGGCAATGTTACAAATAATGGAGAAAGGCTTCTTGGAATGTACGAGCAAAATGACTCGCCATTTGTTCCGACCACGATAAACGACTGACGTCTCGGCCCCAGAGCCACTAAGGACAAGGAAAACATTACAAAATGCTGACACATTGAGATTTATTCCAGCGCTCTCTCGTGCACCTACATGGACGCATGCAGTCATACACAGAGTGCGCGGTCTCATACAAACATACAAGACCATAATCAAATAAACACTACATAGGAAATATATACACATATACACACTGACTCACCTATAAGCTATAACATATTTATTCAATTTGCCTGAGTATCTTGTCTTTCCCTGAAGGGACACAAACACTTACCTCGCTCAAACGATCCTACCATAAAAGAAATACACATGTATGGAAACACACACACACACACACACAAATGCACACACTGAAATACACACACACACACACACATACACACACGCGCAAAGTGGGTAGCCAAAGCTAGTGCCAGCGTCAAGCCTCGGGACACGGGCGGGCGTTGTATACTTTGGAGAATTAGGTTGGGAGCGGCTCTCGTCTCTCTAAGGGAGCCACAACTTTCCACTTAAGCTACACACACCACTCCCGATATTGAAGGCTTGAGAGTTGCACTGGTGAGTTACCTTTCCTGCCAAGGGTGTCGCTGGCCCTCTACACCGCCTCTCCTCCCCATCTTCCTCCTCTTACTCACCTACTCCGCCCTTGCTTATCCCACTGTCTCCTGCTCACCACTTCTTGTCAGTTGTATTACGCCTCCACCTGTTACGTAACACTCCCGTTATTGCTATGGGACCGCCGCACGCTGCCGGATTCTAATCTGCCAGCCTTCAGCTCAGTTTGTTATTGTCGTGGTGCTGTTGATGGTGAAGGATTGTGACTGCCTGTTGTGAGAGAGATTCTTCCTAAAGAACACCCGCCTTAGTGTCTTGTGATGGCTTTACTTTTCTTCACAGGGTGGATTACAAAATTTGTTCAGGTTGTTTACTTGCTGTCTGCGCTTCTAACTCCTGTAATGGGTCGATTGTATTTGTCTCACGGTTTATGACAAACAAATCTCATAGAATCAGTAGAGGGTGATGGTGCTGCCCAGCATCTTGCTGGTGAGAGTGAAGTGCTCTGGAACGTTGTGAAGGAGCCTTACACTTCCAGCTGTGAGACTATCAACCTCAGAGGCTCCCTGACGCACTAAGATATTGCCTCACAGTTGGGCTTCGTTACGCAGGAGTTTGTGATCGATGTTTGTAATGTTATTTTATGTTGCGTTTGTGTTCTGTTAAGGATTACAAATTCGCATCAGCCATACATGACGATTGATGCCTCCGTCATATAAACACGAGGATGCAGACCAACCCCACAATTATTACTCAATTCGAAACGCAAAACTAACAAGTGCTTAAGAGGAACAACATACCAAACCCTGAAACATAATGTCGAACCACAAGTCTGATCAGACAGGGGAAAATCTACGACTTTTATTTTTTAAGCGGTTTTTCAGAACTACGTAGTTCACCCCGTCATTAAGAATTCGAAAACAAATTGGAAGAGCGAAAACAGAGAAGCTGGCAATACGAGAGATTGGCCAGACTGCAACATTGATGACGTGTTGATCACAGTAGCGCCAGCCCTCCCCCCTACCCCAGCACCGCCTGATTGACTCTGCTCATGTTAGAAGTTCAGGTCTGTAGAAGTTTTGGCTATGTAGGACCTCTGCTTCCTGGTGGTGGACTGGACACTGCTAAACTAGTTTTAATATTGCGCCCACCCGGCCATCCCCTCACCCGTCCATCCACTCACCTGTCCATCCCCTCACCCGTCCATCCACTCACCTGTCCATCCACTCACCCATCCATCCACTCACCCGTCCATCCAATCACCCTGTGTGTGTGTGTGTGTGTGTGTGTGTGTGTGTGTGTGTGCGTAGTATCATGTATATTTCCTGCTTTATACTGTGACCTTCTAGACTAACTTACACGATACTACTAAAATATAGCGAATACATACACTATTAAATTAGGTGATCCGCGACATACAAGATCCTCCCGTCATTGGTGGATTCAGAGAGACACACCTAACGAGTTATTGATATATAGAATGATATAAGGTGAGGTGGGGCCAGACAGTGTTATATTGGGGCTAGGCAGTGTTATATTGGGGCTAGGCAGTGTTATATTGGGGCTAGGCAGTGTTATATTGGGGCTAGGTGTTATATTGGTGCCAGACGGTGTTATATTGGTGCCAGACAGTGTTATAGTGGTGCCAGACAGTGTTATATTGGTGCCAGACAGTGTTATATTGGGGCCAGATAGTGTTATAATAAATAGCAGTCGTCTTGGGCAGAAGTTATACTGGATGTGTTAGTCCAGCGTTGAGTCACAAACACATCCAATGGTCGTTGGTGTTAGAGAGAGGATATAATCTGATTTACCGTACTGTCATGGATTATAGCTCGATACTGGGCGTTAGAATGGCCTAGAATCACCTGTGTGGAGAGTTATACACCTTACGTTGATCTGGTGTTGAGTCACAGTCATATCTCATGTCGTTGTTATGGTGGGTTATACCGCATCATACCGAGTAAGTCTGGGGTTATAGGAAGTTGTATTGATCTACACAGTGTCGTGGTGGCTTAGACTCATCCTTGATGGGGGAAGTTATGCTCCTGTGTTGATATCTGGCGTTGGGACTCACAAACACAGACGCTTGTTGTCGTGGCGCTGATACAGACACACGCGGGAGCTCGCCCTTCGCTTTCATTTTATTTCTGTTCTGCAGATTACGAGTAAACATCCGGGGTGAAAATGGAAGGTTTTTCACGCCAACGATATTTAATTTTTTCATCCATAATCACTTTAGCTCCTGAGGCCGGGATATTTATTTGCCCTGTCTGGGGGCTTTTAAACTGCTTATTAACTGGACGTTATTCTCCGAGGGATGACTCTCGTGTTTATTGATGTTATTAACAGTTTCATGTAACGCCGTGGTGGTTGGATGGATTTTTGAGAGCTTTTATTATCTGAACTCTCAGGTGGGCAAAATATTTTAGTGGTGTTTATTGATGTAAATGCCTGACTGTCTCTCTGGCCGTGACTGTATGTGTATAATGAGAGAAGACTCGGGTAGAAGGGAAAGTAAGAGTTATTAGTTGAAGGATTGCAAGTGAGGAAAGTTGGTAGCGTGGCCTATTAGTTATTTAACCGTTAATATGTTATTTGGGGAAATTTTCTAAACACCACTTCTCAGTACAGCTATTCATTAGTTAACTGAATGACTTGGACACATTAATAGATCATTATATTTACGTTACTAGACAATGACTCTCGGACATAAACATGAAATTGATACACTCCCCACCGTCAGTAACTCACCCAATGGACCGCTCTGACAATGACTCACGTGTGACCTGAGAGAGGCCAGGCGGCTGGGGAATCTGTCTGCAGGTGCTGCTGAAGAGAGCGGTCCCGGCGGGTGCTGGACTCTGTCTCCTGTGGGAGACTGCTAGCTGGGGATTCGGTGACGGGAAGGGAAGTCCCCCTCCCGACCTCGACTTGTGACGAGCGTTACTCCGTCTGACTCTGAGTTTCTGCCTCTGCCTGTCTGTCTCACGGAAGGAGTTGTAGGCCGGCAGATGTCGTCACTACTCTGGGTGCGTCTGGCCAGGTGTCAGGTGTACCGGCTGGCTGGAGGGTAGTTTCTTGAATTAGCACGGTCATGACGCTGGTCATGACGCTGGTTTGACTACTCACACGCCGGTGAGAACTCTTCTTCCTTTGTGACCGTGACCTCCGTTGCGTCTGGCCTTAACCTCACTTTAGTCACTATAAGGTTGGTCAGCTTACGTGGGTGAACACCTGCGCATCTAATTACTGCTATATGTGTTGTTCTTCTCTGGGTTGTATGCTTTGGTCTAATAAACAATCATTACATGTGTGTATGATGCAACAAACCTCAGTAATGGCTGGAGGTCATCAAATTCTCACTTATATTGCTACTTCTTGTTTTTGAGTGCGTAAGTGTATTTCTGCGTACAAACGTATGCACAGAATATGTGCACTCATGCGTGAATACATACAAACAAACGTTATATACATATATATATATATATATATATATATATATATATATATATATATATATATATATATATATATATATATATATATATATATATATATATATACCTTCATCATCGTGTATAAAACTCACTCTCCACAACACACCATACAGAATATACACGAAGGCCTCAAACAACACATAAAACACACACAAAAAACTCAACTCTCAAGAGAAAAACAGCTGACAACCAATCACATTAGTTTGACCACAAAGTCAGGCGAGATTAGTGAGCCCGGCCCTGAACGTAGTGGACCAATCAGCCGCACGGGCTAACAGGATATAGGGTTTTGAGGGTGACAGAAGTATTGACACGATATTGGCTTTGGCGACGCACGCACCAGTCTCAGTACCTACCGTCTGCTGCCTCTACTACCAGGCCCACCAACCCACACACCCACTCACGCACACACACCTGCCTAAGAACCTTAAGAGTGACTTAGTACCTGCAGAATGGTCGAGAGACTTTAATATTTTTTTTGTATTTCCTCGATTCTTCTGGACACTTGTACTCTGTTGAGCCTATCTGAGTTGACTGCTATTTCTCCTCTGAACTCTTAAGAACATAAGAACATAAGAATGGAGGAAACTGCAGCGGGCCTTTTGGCCCATACTGGGCAGTCCCGTTTACACTCAACCCCTATTGCTCATATAAGCACCCAACCTATGTTTGAAGCTATTCAGCGTATTCGAGTTAATGATGATATTTGGTAACTTGTTCCATTCATCCACTACTCTGTTTCCAAACCAGTGTTTACCTATTTCGCGCCTAAATCTAAATTTGTCTAATTTAAAACCATTGTTACGAGTTCGCTCCTGGTTGGACAGTTTGAGTACATTTGTAATGTCCCCTTTGTTTAGCCCTGACTTCCATTTATACACCTCTATCAGGCCGCCCCTCGCTCTACGTCTCTCGAGGGAGTGCAAATTAAGATGCTTTAACCTGTCTCTATACTCAAGGTTCCTAATGCCCGGGATTAGTCTTGTCATTCTCCTCTGATATCTTTCCAAGGATTCTATATCCATTCTGTAATACGGTGACCAGAACTGAACTGCGTAATCCAGGTGTGGTCTCACAAGAGCAAGATACAGTTTTAGGATGACCTCGCTAGTCTTGTAACTAACACTCCTTTGTGTGATCCCAAGTACTTTATTAGCCTTGTTAAGAGCAAAAACATATTGTTTACTTGGCTTAAGGTTCCTACTTATCATTACTCCTAAATCTCTCTCGCAGTCGGATTTCTCTATGGCATCGTTGTTCATCTGGTATCTGGTTTCCCTGTTCACATCTCCTATACTGAACACTTTACATTTGTCCACGTTGAATTTCATCTGCCATTTTTCAGACCATTCGAAGAATTTGTTTAGATCTTCCTGTAGTTTTGCGGAGTCCTCGTCAGAATTAATAACACGTCCTATTTTAGTGTCATCGGCAAATTTACTTATGTTGCTGTCTATGCAGATATCTATGTCGTTTATGTATATAATAAATAATAATGGTCCAAGTACTGAGCCCTGGGGAACTCCACTAGTGACGTTGCTCCAATGGGACTTAGTGCCATTAATGCTCACTCGCTGTTTCCTGTCCTGTAACCACGCCCTAATCCATTTAAGGATATTACCTTTGATGCCATGTGCTTCTATTTTTCTAATTAGTCTTTCGTGGGGGACTCTGTCGAAGGCTTTGCTAAAGTCGAGATATACCACATCATAATTGTGCCCTTCGTCCACCGTTTCGAAAACTGATGAAAGAATGTTAATAGATTAGTTCGACATGAACGCCCGCTTGTGAAGCCATGTTGGGAATCATTGACCAACTTGTGCTTCTCCAGGTGGTTTTGAATAGAGTTTGAAATGATTGATTCAAGTAATTTGCCTACTATTGATGTTAGGCTGATTGGGCGGTAGTTAGAGGATAGTAATCCATCCCCCTTCTTGAAAATCGGTATTACATTCGCTATCCTCCAGGATTCTGGTACTATACCTGTATATAAGGACATGTTAAACAACTTTGCTAAGGGCATACTAAGCTCTTCCTTACATTCCTTTAATACTCTGGCAAATATCTCATCGGGACCAGGTGACTTATTAGGCTTTAGTTTATCTATTTGCTTAATAACATCGCTACTAGTCACTACTATCTCGCTTAATTTGTTTTCTTCAATATCTCTGAATAGAGTCGGTGCCTTGGGTATCATGTTTACATTTTCGGTGGTGAAAACTGTTGAAAAATATTTATTCAAATTATTGCTCATTTCTCCGTCGTTGTCAGTGAGCTCGCGGGTATCTGACGGTATTGGTCCAATCTTTTCTCGTGCTTTAGTTTGATACATTTGGTAGAATCCTTTGGGGTTTGTCTTCGCCTCCCTTGCTATCCTTACCTCATTATTCCTCTTGGCTTTCCTTATCTCGGTTTTAACCCTACTCGCCAATACCTTATAATAACCCTGGAGGTAAATTTCGCCATAATTTATCCTTCTACCTATAGCCTTCCTTTGGCCAATGATGTTCTTTAAATAATTATTTTACCATTTAGGGTCATTGTTGTCTGATCTGAGTGTTTTGCATGGTATGTTCTGCCTTTGTGCATTAAATAACTCATTAATTAAATTGTCGTGGAACTCGGCTATCTCAGATCTCGTTATCAGGCCGGTGTCATCTGTCAGGTTCACGCCCAAGCGCGACACCCCTTCTCTCAGCTGCCTCTTTAAACTGTCAAAGTTTGCCCTTCTGAAATCTGGTACTTTAGTGGAATTTTCCTTACGTCTGCCCTGAAAGTCTAACTGGAATCTAATTTCTTTGTAATCGCTGTTTGCAAGTTCGTTCCCAACCTCGATATTGCTAATGAGGTTTTCTCTGTCCGACAGGACTAAATCGAGTATATTACTACCCCGGGTCGGTTCGGTTATATGTTGACTTAGGAAACAGTCCTGGATCGTTTCGAGAAAATCCTCTGATTCTGAGTTACCCGTAACTCATTTCATCCCAGATATGTCGCTCATTGACTCTATCAAGATTGGGAGGTCTATATATTACTCCTGTGATTAATTTTTCCCTACCGTCGATTAATTCTATCCAAATTGTTTCTGTATTCCGCTCAGTTTTTATTTCCTTATTTATTTCACACTTTAGATTGTCCCTGACATAGATTGCTACTCCGCCTCCTTTCCTGGTCTGCCTATTGGTATGGAACACTTTGTAACCCGAAATTTGGTATTCGACCGGTAACTCACGTGAGTCTAGGTTGATCCATGTTTCGGTGAATGCTATTATGTCGATTTTTTCGGGACATACTAAGGCCCTAATATCATCCATTTTGTTTCTCATGCTTCTACTGTTCGCGTAGTAGACATTTAAGTTAGTCGTGTTCTGAGTCCTCCCTTTACCGCGTTTAGGTTTAACTCCCTGTCTGATTTAGTTTTGTCGTCATTCCTAACACTATTTCCCTGTAATCTTTCACTTTGTTTACCCGCTCCCACTGCAGTCTCCTCCACCCCCGTGCCCTCATGTTCCCCTAGCAGTTTAAAAACTTCGATATCTTTTGAACTGCCCCCTCTAGAGACCCAGCCAGGGTTGCCATCCCCTTCCGAGACAGGTGCACCCCATCCCTAGCATAAAGGTCCCTTCTGCCGTAGAAGTTGTCCCAGTTGTCAATGAATGGGACTGATATTGACTTGCAATATCCGTCAAGACGGCCGTTGACACCAACTGCCCTTGACAACCATTCATTGCTAACTCTCCTTCTAGGCAGGACACCACATATGATAGGGATCCCTCCCTTAGTCCTAATACGATCTATAGCTGTCTTGAACTTATCAAGAAGCTCTTCACTCCTACACCAGCCAATATCGTTGCCTCCTGCACTGAGGCAGATAATGGGTTTGTTCCCATTACCAGACAAGATATTGTCCATCCTGTCAACTATATCCCCCACCCCAGCCCCTGGCAAACACACCCTCATCCTATTTTTATTTTTACCACAAAAGGCTCTGTCCATGTACCTTACCTGTGAGTCACCAACAATTAAAGTTTTATACCTTCCTTGTCAGCCCTGTCCCTGCCTGTACTAACGTCCATTTCGTCTATCCTTCCATTCGTCATTCACCGGCTTTCCCTGTCTCGTTTCTTCCTTCATCTTTGATATCTCTTCCTTTAATTTCAAGTTTTCTTGCTTCTCGACACTTCGACATGTCTGTGGTATTAGTTGATTCTTCAGAGCAAATGGATAGTTATTCTGTCTTCTGGTCCTTTACTTCTTCTCCCTGGCTTTCTTAGAACCATTTAGACACGTGACATCCTCTTCTGTACTCTTGGTCTCTTTCATTAACTTCTGCATAATTCTGGACTCCTGGATGAATGTTTTGTCACCACCTGGACTCCTCTAGTCATAACTTCTTTGACATCTATTGGGCCACTTTGGACACCTGGACGTCTCCTTGAACGTCTCCCTGACATTTCATCTATTCTCTTGGACACCTGGTTGTATATGACACCCACATTCCTGTACAAATTTGCTCTACCTGAACACCTTAATGACTTGTAAACACTTGACGAACAGCAAGGCATTAGCTGAGGACCTCACCGGAAGAGAGAGAGATACAACCCTCCTTCCCTCTACACCCACCCCACCTCACGGCTTTGTCTCCGTCATTTAAGTGATTGCAAAAGCGTAAACTATTTATATGCTTGCACCTGGTCGGCTAATAACGTGCAGTAACCCTCGCTTGTTTGTATTAACTCACCTGATAAAAGTGGCCTGTTTACACATGGTCAACTAATAATGCGTGGCATACCTTGTTTGTTTGCTTTCGGTTAACTGATAATGAGTGATATCTCTTACTTGTTTGCTCCAGGTAAACTAATAATATGGTACATTTTTTGCTTGTCTGTGCCTGATTACTTCATAATGATCGACATCACTGTGTTGTGTACACTGGGTCATCTGTCCAGTGTGTGTGTGTGTGTGTGTGTGTACAGAATTATGTGTGCGGCGTGAACCTAATCTAACATCACCTATGATAAAGTGTCGGTATATCACGCTGTTCTTGTGTACAAGTGACGGTGAAGGTGTGGTGGTAATTACCTAGGATTCCGGACTGAAGGTGTGTGAACAACAGCAACGTCCGTCAGTGGTGGTCAACAGGAGATATTGTGTCACTTCCTCCCTTAACTATATTGCTATTGCCAGAGGTCCCGTTGGCTCCACCATCTGGGCCCCTACCAAACCTATTTTAACCTAATTTAACTTAATGTATCTAACTTAATCTTATCTAACTTAGTGTAACCTATCATAACTTAACTAAAACTTTCCTCATAACAAACACACACACATACACACCCCGCGCACGTGGTTCGTAAAACATACAAAGTGATGAAATTTCAACAGTATCTCATAAAATCTGTAAAAGAACATTCAATTTTCCCTGAAAACATCGTTTATTCAAAAAATTAGCTAATATAACAGAACTCGTAAATACCACAATGAAGATTTGCTTAGACAAAAAATTTCATATATATAAATCCGGAAAATAAAATACATAGCGCGAGAAGAAGCACACAGACATACAGACATACATGTAAGGAGATACCAAGACAATCTAACAGAGAGCCAGACAGAGAGAGACTGTTGATCATAAATAGCTTGGTCTCTCCCTCACATCCGGGGCTCCTTGACTACAAGGGGAAGGGGATGGGGAGGGGGAAGGAGGGAAGAAAGACATTAACATTTTCTGATGAACTATGGTTTGATCGCTAGCTTTACGTGGATGACGAGTCAGTGTGTGTGTGTGTGTGTGTGTGTGTGTGTGTGTGTGTGTGTGTGTGTGTGGTAACATCCACGATCCAGACACTAGCATCTCATTGACTACATCATTGTCAAAGAGAGAGATAGCCGAGATGTCCTCATCACCCGAGCCATGCGTGGCTCAGACTACTGCGACACTGATCATCGGCTCGTCAGAGCCAAGCTCTCACTTCATGTAGTCCCAAAACGGCGAAGGCAACAAGCCTCCATGAATAACTAAGCTGGACTGGCCATGTTACCCGCATGGACGACAGTAGACTGCCAAAGCAGCTACTTTACAGTCGCCTAACAAATAGTAAACGTAATGCTGGCGGGCAACTGAAAAGGTATAAGGGTAGTCTTAAGACAAACCTGAAAAAGTGCCAAATCGATCCCCTCACCTGGGAGACGATTACTCCACACCGTAACGCTTGGAGGGGCACCACGCGAAGGTGTCAATACTTTCGAGTTAGTCCGACTGCATACCGAGGCAGACAAGCGCTAACGCCGGAAAGACGCTGCCGCCACCCCTCCTGCACTAAGTGTAGCCCTCCACTCGTGCAACATCTGTGGAGGACACTGCCGGCCCCGTATCGCCCTCTCTAGTCACCTCAGAGCTCAACAACGAAGTTGACATCCAAAATAACTCATATCATTTCATCATAGCAGGACGATCGTCATACTCGAATCCGAGTGAGAGCAAAGTAGTAGTAGTAGTAGTAGTAGTAGTAGTAGTGCTCCAACAAGAAATAAAATTTGAAACAACTGGGGTCAAACAAGTGGCATATGCTGATGACCTTACATGACCAGGAAAAGTGGAGGGCATCAAAAAGTGGTGGGACTTGGTAACATCGCGAGGTCTACAAATAGGGTACCACCCAAACGCCAGCAAGTCCTTCCTCATCGTGAAGTCAGAACATTATGAACGGGCAATGGAGGTGTTTGGCGGAAGTGAGGTCAAAATAACAAAGGATGGCCAAAGACATCTAGGCGCAGTAATTGGCACTACGGATTTCAAGACCGAGTACGTAGCGGGAAAGGTGAATGAGTGGGTTCGTGAAATCCAAGCTCTGTCTGAGACTGCTTACACAGAGCCACATGCGGCTTTTGCTGCATTCACCCATGGAGTCAAGCATCGTTGGAACTACCTGATGCGTACTATCCCTGATATCGGACCCCTCCTCCACCCTCTGGAAGAAGCTATCAATGTCAATTTAATTCCCAAATTAGTGAAACACCTCCACTTATCCCCAGCAGAAAGATCACTTCTTGCACTTCCATCAAGACTGGGAGGTATGGGACTAACCAATCCAGAGGAGATTGTTGCCACTGAACATCAAAATTCCCTTAAGCTCACGGCAGCCCTCACGGACCACATAATAGCCCAGAACGCAACAGGGGAGGTGGATACCAGTGAAGTAAACAAGATTCGTAGGTCCATTACGACAGAACGACAGCACTGCCAAAATGATAAGCTGTAGCAACTGTTGCTGCAGGTACCAGAAAGTTTGAGAAAAAAAAGTAGCTATAGCGCAGGACGTGGGCGCCTCGAACTGGTTAACTACGTTACCAATAAGGGCAAATGGTTTCAGTCTCAATAAACAAGAATTTACAGATGCCATTGCTCTAAGGTACGGTAGGCCAGTAGAAGATTTGCCCTCCCAATGCGTGTGTGGCTCTTCCTATGACGTCGATCACGCCATGGTGTGCAAGAAAGGGGACTTCATATGCATGAGGCATGACGAAGTAAGGGACCTTACAGCAAATATGTTGAAGGAAATCTGCCGGGATGTCATGGTAGAACCGACCCTCCTTCCTTTGGACGGTGAGATCTTCCAACATCGGACTTCAAACACATCTAACGAAGCCCGTGTTGACGTCAGTGCTCGAGGATTCTGGACGCGGGGACAGCAAGCTTCCTTCGACATCAGGATTTTTGATCCCATGGCCGTATGTCACCGTAACCTAGCTCTCGATGCTGCGCACAATAGGAACGAGAACGACAAGATAAGGTCGTATGAGGAGAGAATTCAAAACATTGATCAAGGCAGCTTCACTCCTCTAGTGTTCACAACCTCTAGTGGGATGGGACCAAGTGCAAGATGTTTCTACGCCAGACTCGCGGAGGTGATCTCCGAACAGAAGCAGCAGCCCAGAAGCTACGTTACAGCCTGGATGAGATGTTGACTGTCTTTCTCTCTCCTTCGGTAGGTGTTGCTCTACCTCAGGGGAACGAGAGCTTCTGCCCCAATGCCGACAACTGCTGCAGATATTGACTATGAGGCTACAGTCACTGAATGCCGCATAGATCTGCGGCTCAACTAATTCAACACAGACATGATAGCTACTTATATATTAGGATATTTAATATTAAGGTAATAAAATGGCGGTGAAGGTGTGGCTATTGGGAGAGGCTGGAGGCCACGTTAAAAAAAAAGGAGTATTAGTACTAGTAGTAGTAGTAGTAGTAGTGTGTGTGTGTACTGAATGGTTGCTAAATCTTTCCCACCTACCTTACAGTAACTGAATAATAATATCCTTGTTTTAAGTCGTTTAAATTACACTTGAAGATTAACCTCCAACTTATTTACCTTAACCTAACATAACCTAACCTAACCTAACCTAACCTAACCCCAGGTAACGTTAGAGTATTTAAACATCAGGTGATATAAGTTGTGAGGCTAATGTTGGTGATAACAATATTCTACCTACAGTATATTAATAAGCAGTATATTATCTTTTACATTTCTATGGGAGTAAGTTTTGGAAAATTTTACATTGAAAGAACAAAATCTCATAGTCATCATTAGAATAAGCCTAGGTAAAGGTGCAAGTACTGTTACAGATACAGGTACGGATACAGGTACGGATACAGGTAAGAATACAGGTTCGAGTACAGGTAAGAATACAAGTATGGATACAGGTACAGGTACATCATCATAAACACGAGGACCGATAAAAGTCTAACCCACTGTGATGGACTCGACCTGTTAAGTCAGCATCTCCAATGTTGATTACATGTACTGTAACTCTAACCTGCTTTTCAAATACTGTTTTTTTAATGATATTTTTATACTACGAGGTGAAAGATAAGACTAATTATGTCAATTTTTTTCTTCCCTCCTTTGTTAGTGAGAGACTGAGTGAGTGTGGGATGATGGCTGGTGGACTGCAGGCCATGGTTAGTATACAGCAGTTATCCTTGTTATGAAAGACGAGAGAGAGAGAGAGAGAGAGAGAGAGAGAGAGAGAGAGAGAGAGAGAGAGAGAGGGGGGGGGGGGAGTCAGATGTGTAGGAGAGAGGACTATTATTACCGGGTGGAGAAAGGGATGCTGTTTGTTTATCATTATCCTCGATCATCAGTCATCCATTAACCAATCACAAGGTCCTAAACTACACACCGTCATCTATTCCCTCATTCTGATTGGTAGCAATTTATTTTACAAGACCCAAAACATAGAGTTTAGTGATACGGGAAATGTAGTTAAAAAAAAACAAACCCGGATATCACAGTCACTCACGTATTTACATCAGTAAGGCGTAAGTTGTGAGGTGTCGGTGTTGACTTAGGTGAGGCGGATATAATATGTTTAAGCTTGCTACCACCACATAATCTACTGACAACACAGGAGTAACTGTACATTCTTATTTGAGAGAGAGAGAGAGAGAGAGAGAGAGAGAGAGAGAGAGAGAGACATTTTGAGATACGATGATAGGGGAGAAGTAAGGACAGGAAATAGGAGGAATGGGACATGGGGGAGGGAAGCTGGTGGTGGCGGCAGAGAGAGAGAGAGAGAGAGAGAGAGAGAGAGAGAGAGAGAGAGAGAGAGAGGATGGGAGTGTTGAGGAGTAGGGGTAAGGTAGAGAGGAAGGGAAGGTTAAAGGTGTTGGGGCGGGGACTTGGGGAGGAGGAGGAAGAGGAGGGGGAGGAGTAGGAGGAGGAGGAGGAGGAAGAAGGGGAGGGGCAGGCTGGTGGGGAAGGTGGAGGTGGTGAGGAGTGCAGCTTAATTACACCAACTGAAGTGCGGGTTAAACTTCCCTAATGAGTTTCCATGCCCCTCTCATTACGCCACCCATCCTCTCATTATCGTCGCAGTCTGAAATGTTTCGTCCGGACCCTCGGCGCGGTCGTTGCTTGTGACGGAGGGGCGCCATGATTGAACGAAACTCAGCAGTGGGTGAACGCAGCTTTTTTAACGCGAGGTTCTCAAGTGGACTGCCCCTTAACTTGCGGCATGACACAAGAAGTTTACGTATCACATATACAGCGTCAAGATGAGTCTTATGTAAATGTAATGCAAGAGTTAATATGATAACAAATTGGCCCTGGAATGCGCCACTCTCGCCTTCATAACTCGGATTTAATTAGTTAAACTATACGTGTTTTACCGTCGCCTCTCTTATTTTTTATATACCTTCAGTGCCCCCCCCCCAGCCCCTCCCCTCTCTGTCTCCCCTGTCCTCACACACCCCCCCTCGCCTCACCCCCCTCGCCTCACCTCCCTAGCCTCATCCCTCTTCCCGTCCCCACCAGAGGGACCCGTCATTGTGAGAAGCCAAAGCAGGAAAATTAGACGGTCAAGCCGGTGTAGGTAAAGACCCAGTTGGATGACCACCCTTTGTTCTCCAATTCTGAGGCGTGGACGGTGGATGGTGGTGGTGGTAGTAGACGATGGTGGTAGTGGTGATGGTAGGGTGTGGTACGGTGGTGGTGGTGGTGATGGTAGACGATGGTGGTGGTGGTAGTAGTGGTGAGTGGTGATGGTGGTAGTGGTGGTATGGTGGTAGGACGGTGGTGGTGGTAGTAGACGATGGTGGTGGTAGTATGAGTGGTGATGGTAGTGGTGGTGGTGTGGACGGTGGTGGTGGTGACGGTGGTGGTGAAGACGGCTAGTGGTGGTAGTGACGGTGGTGGTGAACGGTAGTGGTGGTGGTGGTGGTGGTGGACGGTGGTGGTGAACGGTAGTGGTGGTGATAGTAGTGGACGGTTGTGGTGGACAATAATCAAACATCTATCAGAAGTAGACAGTGAGGGATGGAGGTTGTAGTAGACAATAACCAAGTCGATGTATAAAACACATTGGAACAAAAACATACACAAGGCATTATATACACATCAAGTAAGGCGATAAACACGACACGATGACCAGTAGAAGAGAAACGCGAATGAAGCAACTAAGAACAATAAAAAAAAAGTTAATAAGAATGGAGACGGGAGCAGAAAGAACATGACGAGTCACTGTGGTGATCTACAGTGCCTTACAGTGGCGTGGGGGAGGAAGATGAGCGCCAGTTACCTGTGTTAAAATTTAGAGAAAAACGTTTGGTCTGGCTGCCGGAGTCGGTGGTGTGTGCACCGCTGGCCAACCTGGGTTAATCCTGAGTTCAGTTGCTGGTCACCTGTAAAACCTTTTCACGCAACACATTTTTGGAAATATCAGATTGGTGGTTACAACAGTATTTGATAAACTAAACGCCAGGCGCAAAAAAATGAAATGTAAAAATGGTGAACTACAGTTTTTATGGTACTCTGCGTCATTCTTCATATATGTATTTTTTGGGTGTGAAGCTAAAAACAGAGTTTATAGTTTGTGAGATTTGTCGAGAATATACCAGTGTTTGGCCACACCAACCTCGGGGGCCGCTTTACAGGTACAGTAGTTATATATGTACGTCTGCTAAACAAAAAGTCCCCTTGTGGCCACGGTATAATATGTAATGTTGACCATCAACCACCTCAGCCAGCGTCGACACTTGCTACGGTTCTCCTGCATACCTTCTCAGCCGACCAGTTGGAGTAATGATGTCAATTAATGATGTCAATTAGTGATGTCAATACCAAAAAGATCAACCAAGAACGTCCGGCTCTTTGCTTTACACTGATGGTCTTTCACATCAACTTGATACTCTCTCCCTGAACTAAAGCATCGAGGCTCCAACATCCACATGAACGAGCTCCTATTTTAAGCATATACACCGAGAAATAAACCTTAACTTCATATTTGTCTGTGTGTTTTATCTGCACTATGTCCGCCCTTCCCAATCAGGCTGATGGATATTTGTTCGCGTGTAAGAGATGTTATTTTAAAGTGTGGTTTGGCTTCTTCCCATTTCACTATAATACAACTAAACCTTAATTAAGAATAAAACTCCTCCATTTAACAAGACAAATTTACACACGTCTCCAAAAACTAACAGATAAATTTACCATAAAAATAACATTACCAAATACTATATTAACAGAGAGATCACTGACAAATTGCGTTATTGAAAACAAGAGTTCTAACTTAATTTTCGTTAAATGCATTCACAAAAATCTGTGTTTATACTCCAATTTCTGGATATCATGGCAAAATTCACCAGAAATATGAGTAAATGGGGAGTATTATTTTTTTTATCGGTCAACAATAAATATTTTTGGAAAGAATTGTATCGAAGTGTCTGTAGTGGTCCCGATTATGACTGTGGACGATGATGATCAGACCACACACACACACACACACACACACACTACTTGATTATTTGTATGTTTGAGTGCTGCATGCATACATGTGTGTGTGTGTGTGTGTATGTGTGTGTGTGTGTGTGTGTGTGTGTATGTATTGGTAAGTGTATGTACGTATGAATGTATGTATGTGTGTATAAATGTACGTATGAGTGTGTGTGTGTGTGTGTGTGAACGTTTATTTGCATCAATATATATTGTTTATTTTGTTCGAGGCTAAGTTTGTCCCAGAAGGGCATCCGTAAGGTCTTATGTGTGTGTGTGTGTGTGTGTGTGTGTGTGTGTGTGTGTGTGTGTGTGTGACTGCGTTCGTACTATGTTTTTCCCTCTCTTTCTCTATTAATGTTAAACCCTAGCAGCTGCTTCCCATATGCAGAAAAAACAGTAAATGTTCTATACGTAAATGTTATCCAGCAAATATTTAACAAAGTTGGCACAGGGTCACTCTTGGCCCACTAAATACTTCAGGCAGCCATTTAGCGGCGCGCCAAAAAAGGGAATCAGTATCAAAAATGCTTTCTATAGCAATTATTCCGCCAACAAAAAATATTGAATTATTCCCCGGATTATGAAAAGTGTACCCGAAATATATTATTACTGCAGTCAATTTTACGTGCTGTAAAAAAGAGGACGAAAATAATTTGTAATGGAGTATTGGGTTATGGCATATGGATGTTGTGGTCTGTTGTTTATTGTGCCACTTAACAGCCATTAAACTTTTATATATATACTGTGTATATATATATATATATATATATATATATATATATATATATATATATATATATATATATATATATATATATATATATATATATATATATATATATAAGAGTACAGAATAAAGGTGTGAGCTTCAGCTTCTTTATTTAATATCAGAGTAACTTGTGGCCGGCGGGACAAAAGTCTCCTCTGATCCTGCTTTATTGGAAGCAAATGGAATTGTTTGTGTGTAATGTTTTGATGGTAAAAACCTTCTGATAATCAGCTTTTCCAATTAGTCGAATTTACTAATCTGTTCTCTAATGTTTTTGTGTGCGTCTGTGTAGGTGTACGAGGACCATCATGTGTACACGAACCTTTATACCACTCACAATGATATAGGTGCCTTTGTGTAAGTGATTCTAAGGCCCATATTAGTGTACTATGTTACTGTGTAGTTCTGCTGTGACCCACGACGGGGGCCACACATGGAAGTGTTGACGGAGGAGAGAGATGATCGCTGGAGCACAACGCACGAGAACATTTCACGGGGTTGTGGTCCCCGCGGTAAATAACCCTCTTCCCTCCCCGCTGGTATTGGAGATGTGATCGCTACTGCAGGTATATTTAATTTCCTCTCCTTAAGTAAATCTAGCCAGACTCTGCCTCGGATTGTTAATGGAATTTCCGAAATCACGAAATTGAAAACGCGACGCAGTATAGTGTTTTTTGTGGGGCGGTCTGTGAGAAAGGAAATTAAAAGATTCAGATAAAACAAATCTAATATTGTTGCTGGGGCTTCATGGCGGCGGAATATTGAAAGAGGTATATTTGGTGGAGGGCAGTAGGCGACGGCCGCAGGGGGGAGGGGGGACAAGGAGGAGGAGTAGGAAGAGGAGGACACAGGCAAGAAGATGAATTCATTTACTCCTTACTGATTTTTTTTTTGTCTGTGTGTGTGGAGGTACAACTGCCGCGGGACACCCACCTGAAGGACTTGTCTCCGCTGCTCTTCATCAACCTTTATGAACTGCCAAGAATGCTGGTCTCAGGCGTCAAGTGGGAGAAGGAATGTGGTATGTAAGGGATAGTAACTTGAGGCTCTCATTCACTGTTGTGCCGTCTCTGAGTGTGAGAATCTTGTCGGAGTGGCCACCATCAACACCACATTTACACACTGAAAAAATATAAACAATATAATTTTTTTACTAAGATCCTGCTGTGTGTTTACTCGTATCTTTAGTTTTATGTGTGTAACAATGTTGAATGTTTATTGACCTGGACATCTGAGAGGAGATAAAAAGCAATTGATCATTAAGCTGTTGTGCTACGTAATGTTGTGTTGTAGTGTGTTGTGCTAAGTCAAGTAATGCTGTGTTGTGGTGTGTTGTGCTAAGTAATGCTGTGTTGTGGTGTGTTGTGCTAAGTAATGCTGTGTTGTGATGTGTTGTGCTAAGTAATGCTGTGTTGTGATGTGTTGTGCTAAGTAATGCTGTGTTGTGGTGTGTTGTGCTAAGCCAAGTAATACTGTGTTATTTAAGCTAAATATTGCTGCACTGTGCCGTTTTCCCTGGTGCACTGTGTAGTGTTGTGTATTGAACGTGTTTGGAGTTGGTCAGAGAGTATTGTGTACAGGTAATATTTTAATGAATTTAATTGTACCTCAGGTGTTCGGGTCATGGAGCACAGAACACAAGTTTGGTTTTATGTGTGTTCGTGTGTTGAGACGACTCAGGCGCCTTTAGTCACTCTTTTCATTGGTGTTATGTCATGTTAACGTATGTTGAGTGCTGTGTTGTGTAGTGGTGTTGTGTGGTGATGTGTGGTGGTGTTGTGTGGTGTTATGACGTGTCGAGTGTTGTGTGGTGTTATGTGGTGTGGTGTGGTGTGGTGTGTCGAGTGTTGTGTGGTGGTGTTGTGTAAGGTTGTATATTTTAACAGTGATGTGCGTTTGTATGACGAGACTTTGTGTGTGTGTGTGTGTGTGTGTGTGTGTGTGTGTGTGTGTGTGTGTAGATGACTGTGATGACTATGCAAATGGCACCAGCGAATGCATGGATGAAGGACACGTGTGGATAGTAGTAGTGGTGAACTGAAGTGGTGGATGATGATAAACTGATGGATAAGTACGACCAGTAGATGGATGGATGAAGTGATAAGAAGAAATGACCATCGTGCATAAGTGGATGACAAACAGTAATAACTGACGAATGGTTGACTATTCAATTAGTCTGACGGATGAGTCGAGTTCCTAAATGAAGAGCTAACAAACTGTATAAATAAATGTCTAATAAATGGATGACTAAGGATAATAGACATACGTTACCAGATGAAGGTGGGTGGATGATAAGGTTTAATAAATGAATAACATATGAAACCATAACACAAAAAACTAAAGAATAGTTTTCATAAATTCATACAGAAATGAACTTATCTTGAGTTTGTATTTATTAAAGAAAAAGATCATATCCATTGCTGCATTAAAAATAAACTAATGAACACAGAGAATATGTGAGCATCCCACTTGCTAAGGCGTCAGTAGGACTGTGAGTTGGCTCAGTATACTTGAGAACAAAATAATTCACATTCACTTAACACAAACACCACCGCTACACACAGTCACTTGCTTCCATGGCTGTTTACACTAGATTTAGGCCAACAGAATCAAATGTGGAATTAGTTGTGTTGAATTATATCTCTTTATTGATCCCCTCCTCCCCCTCTCTCTCTCTCTCTTTCTCAAACTTTCACTCTCTCTACTTAGCCTCCATCTCTCTCTATCCCCTTCTTCCTCTACCGCCCCCCCCCCTTCTCTCTACAACTCTTTATCTCTCTAATGATCTTCGTCTTTTTTTTACTCTTATATTTCCACTATTTTCCATTCGTCTACCTCTCCCTGTTACACCAAGACCAAGATGTTTACATGATAACAAACTAAGGCCAAGAGAGCTCCACATGATACGACTCTGTCAATACCCTGTAATATCCCGCTATAAAAATGATGTGGCACTACCAAAAAAAAAAACCCCACAAATATTAATCTTATTTCAGGTTGATATTATTATGTATTTCTATAAATTATTTTCCCTCACAAACTCTCGCTTCTAAACTGTTTAATCTTACAAATACCAAAATGTTTATGATTTGGTTTTTTTATCAGACAGATTTGGCCTTAATTCCTCTTAAAACTATTACGGGGCATTTAGCAGCAGCGGCGTGGAAAAAAAAATAATATGTGTACCTGGCTTTAAAAATAAATAAAAAAATAAAGATTTAATAAAGGCTTAAGTTTTAGTGACGCATCTTGTATAGTGTATATCAATAAAAAAATGAATAGCGCGCGAACAGATGAACCGATTTGGATGAAACACAACAGGTAAAAGGAACTATTGAGGAGATAAATATATATTCTAGACCTTAGTCCTCCACTTACCAAGAACAGGAGGTTATCATTCTTGTTCAATATGACGACTACTAACCAACAATCAACCCAGATGAGTCCCAAGTTAAAAGTCTTATGAGTGATCTATTCCCTTGACCTGACAAACTAATTTACCCCAGAATCAAACACATTCTTCCCTGGTCAACATTTAGTCCATAATGTATATAAGTTTTATCAAGATCGATCCATCCAATTTTGGGGTTCTGTAAAATAATAATAATAATAATAATAATAATAATAATAATAATAATAATAATAATAATAAAAAAAAAAAAAAAAAAAAAAAAAAAAAAAAAAAATAATAATAATAATAATAATAATAATAATAATAATAAAAAGTTACGGTCAGACTAAAGTTAACAAACCTCTTACTCGTTTAATTTTATATACAGTATATTCCTTATTTATTTTCCTCTCTTTTCTGTGTATATATATGAGAGAGAGAGTTGAATATGTTGACTCCGTTTTCTCTCAAATGAATAACAACAAATATGTTGAATATAACTAAACCAAAGTAAAATAACGTCTATGATGTGCGAAAGACGTAACTTACACAACACTAAGTGAAGCTTGAAGCCTCCTAAAGCCTCCTATACAACCACACAAACTTGAAGCTTCCTATATAACCACACTGAAGCTTGAAGCCTCCTAAAGCCTCCTATACAACCACACTGAAGCTTGAAGCGTCCTATACAACCACACTGAAGCTTGAAGCCTCTTATACGACTACACTGAAGCTTAAAGCCTCCTATACAACCACACTGAAGCTTGAAGCCTCCTATACAACCACACAAACTTGAAGCCTTTTATACAACACCAACTGAAGAGTGAAGCCTCCTACACAATATAAATGAAGATTGAAGCTTCTTACGTAATATTTTTGAAACTTGAAGCCTCCATGACGTTTAGTAGCCATCACTAGTTTTATTAAAAGATATTTATTATTATTATTATTATTATTATTATTATTATTATTATTATTATTATTATTATTATTATTATTATTATTATTATTATTATTATTATTATTATTATTATTAAGTCTTTATTATCTCTACTTTATTTAACAGTATATTAATATAATTATTTTTGACATTGTTTCTATTATTTAACTATCAAGTAACAACAACATTTAACTGCAGGAGTTTTTCACAACGTTTCATCAACGTAGATATGTGTACAGGACATAGAATTTAATTAGAAATCTCTATCCATTAACGTGACTTGTTATTCAACTCATCTCTTTTCCCTATTCTCTATACCCAACTGTTATTAAATTCCTGCTTTTTTACATCACACTCTCCTCATTTTAAATTTACATACATTAAATTAATTTTGAAGTGTCACGATGCGTTTTAATAACACCAACTCTTTATTTTCATTAACCCTTGATGTCGTCGTCATAATTGCTGTCCTTTTTATTTTTATAACCTACAAAATTGTCTGTATTATGCTAGTTTAATATACGTATATAAACAGTGTTGTGCCAGCTTCATATTTTACTCAACTTTGATAAACATTTCCCTTGTTACGTTTCATCCATTAACAAGAATGCATATATCCACCCCTCCCCCTCCTCCCCTCCCCCTCCTCCCCTCCCCCTCCACCCCTCCCTCCACCTCCCTCCTCCCTCCCCTCTCCCTCCCTTCCCCCCTCTCCCCCCCTCCTCCCCTCCCCCTCACCCCTCCCCCTCACCCCTCCCCCTCCCCCCTCCACCCCTCCCCCCTCACCCCTCCCCCTCCACCCCTCCCCTCCTCCCTCCCCCTCCTCCCTCCCCCTCCTCCCTCTCCCCCTCCCCCCCCCCCCCCCTCACCCCTCCCCCCCTCACCCCTCCCCCCCTCACCTCTCCCCCTCCACCCCTCCCCTCCCTCTCCCCTCCCCTTCCCCTCACCCTCCCCCTCACCCCTCCCCCTCACCCTCCCCTTCACTCCCCCCTCCCCCTCCCTCCCCTCAGTGTTGTATGTTTATTTATTTATATATTGATGTATTTATTATTCTTTCTCCCTTATTTTTGTCTTATTATTTTATTATTGTAATCCATATATGGGGCTCTGTCTGTCTGTCTGTCTGTCTGTCTGTCTGTCTGTCTGTCTGTCTGCCCGCTCTTTCTTTTCTCATCTCGCTCTCTCTGTCTGTGTCTGTTTGTCTTTTCGCTATGTTTGTCTCTCCCCCTGTCTGTCTGTCTGCCTGTCTGTCTCTCGCCCTCTCTGTCTGTCTGTCTGTCTGTCTGTCTGTATGTCTCGCTTTAAAAATAAGAGGGAGAAATTAGGCTATAAATGGCATTCTTTGCCTTTTATTCTCTGCCTGTCTGTTTCCTCTCTTCTCCAACACACCATCCATCTATCTCCCTCACCCTCCCTCCACCAACTCACTCTCCACCACTTTATCCTCCCTCTTGCTCACCATCCCTCCTCGACCTCACCCTCCCTCCAACTTACCTTCCCTCCACCTCAAACTCCACCACCTCATCCACCACTACCTCCTCCTTCACCACCTCACCCTCCATCAACCACCTTCCCGACGTAAAGTGGTTGGGAGGGAGGAAGTAGGGGGATGGAGGATGGAGGAGGAGGAGGGAGGAGGGAGATGGAGGAGGAGGATGGAGGAAGTGTTTACCCAACTTAGCATCACTCTGGGCCTCGTAACCAATATTGTTAATCCATCGCCGGCGCGGAAGCAGGTGTTTTAAGCGCTTAGGAAATTACCTGAAGGTAAAAAGTGTTTGGATTAGATGGCGGTGGATAACGCCACCTCCTCCACCTTGTTCTCCGGGGCCGTTATCCATTCTCCTCCTCCCCACTAGTCTCCATTTAGCGCCATTCATCTTTTACTTTCTTATAATCTCAATTTATCTAAGAGGCGCTTGGGAGGGAGGGAGGGAGAAGAGGGAGAGGGGAGGAGAGTAGGAGGAGAAGGAACTATAGCGAGAAAAGGGTCTCTCTCTCTCTCTCTCTCTCTCTCTCTCTCTCTCTCTCTCTCTCTCTCTACTCTTTAAAAGGGTCTGGGGACTTTTGTCTTAGAGGCGTCGTCAGGCACTTGTTCCAGCGTCGTCCTCCTCCTCACCTTGACCCCCTCTCCCACTCCCTTACACCTCGTATTCACCTATCCTATCCTAATCTTTCCCTCTCCTTCTCTCTGCTCCATCCCTCTCCCTCATTTTTTCTTTATTATCCCTTCCTTTCCCACAAGATCTCTCCCACTTTCTCCCACGTCATTTCCCACACTATCTCCCTCACCCTCTCCCACACTGTATCTCCCTCACCCTCTCCCAGTCCATCTCCTCCCTCCCCTCCCTTACCCTCACCCTCCCACCACCGTCTGAGATCACAACTTAACGTGTGTTTAAAGGCTCTCTTTTATTTTATTCCGGGGTGTGGGAGGAGAGGAAGGAGGAAGAAGGAAGAGGGAGGAGGAGGAAGAAGGGAGGGAGGAAAGGAAGGTTAAGAGAGGGAGGGAGGAAGAAGGAAGGAGGAAGAGAAGGAGTTAGAGGGAGGGAGGAAAAGAGAAGGGGAGAAAGGAAGGAGTTAGAGGAGGGGAGGAAAAGGAAGGAGAGGGGGAAGGAAAGGAAAGAAGGGTTAGAGGGAGGGAGGAAAAGAGGGAGAGGAGAAAAGGAAGGAGTTAGAGGGAGGAAGAGGAGAGAAGAGGAAAGAGAAAGAAGAGGTAGAATGAGGAAGCAAGAAGAGAAGGAGAGGAGAAGGGATGGAAAGAAAAGGGAGGAGGAGAAGAGATAGGAAGGGGTAGAGGGAAGAAAGAAGGAGGAGTGAAGAGAGGAGGAAGGAGAGGAGGAAGGAGAAGAAACAAGACAGGAACAGCGCTTTTCTCTATGGTGTTTAAGAATAAAATCTGCATCATGCTGTAAATTTTAACATAATCTTGGAGTAAGTGAAAGTCGTGTTTCAGATTACGGTGTTTTATGCAGATGAGCCCCAAACATATTTTACCAGATTTTGTCTTCCAGATTTTAATACTTTGCCGGATGTTCGGGTCCTTCTCTCTCTCTCTCTCTGTCTCTTTCTCTCTCTCTCTCTCTCTCTCTCTCTCTCTCTCTCTCTCTCTCTCTCTCAGTCTCCCACTCATTCTTTTTCTCTTTGTCATTCTCTGTCATTCTGTCTGTGTTTCCGTATGCCTGTGTCTGTCTGTCTCCCTCTCTGTCTGTCTGTCTGTGTCTGTCTGTATTTCTCTGTTGCTAATTTGGTATTTTCATCTTATTTTTTGCTCTTTGTTACATACGACAATGGGGATGACGTGTGTGTAATCGTATGTATGTATGTATGTATGTATGTATGTATGTATGTATGTATGTATGTCCGCCTAAGTATAAAGGTGATAATAATTTCCTGTAAGTTTAATGTTTTGTTTACATGTAATTGTCTGGATATGAATACGTGTGTTTATGACATTTATACACCCTCACTCTGTCACCCATTGCTGTCACCCACATGCTGTCACCCACATGCTGTCACCCATGCTGTCACCCACATGCTGCCGCCCTCACGCTTCCCACCCTCCGCTTCCACCCACGCTGCCACCCAAACACACTACCACCTACTGTAGACCATACGAGTCAATCAATCACTTGGTTAGTTTGTTAGTCAGTGTGGATCATACGAGTCAATCAGTCAGTCAGTCAGTCAGTCAGTGTGGATCATACGAGTCAGTCAGTGTGGATCATACGAGTCAATCAGTCAGTCAGTCAGTCAGGGTGAATCATGCGAGTCAGTCAGTCAGTGTACAGGGGGGTAGATCATACAGGTCGATCAGTCAGTCAGTCACTCACTCAGTATGGGTCAGTGAGTCCTTACCACTATCGGAGACTACTGAGCCGTCAGAGGATCTCCGGTATTCGCTCCTGAGGTCCCGGGTGAGGACACGAACCCAGTGTGATATCAAGTGTCCTAAATTAATACTGAGACACGGGGAGAGTATGGAAGAACACACACACACACACACACACACACACACACACACACACACACACACACACACACACACACACACACACACACACACACCATATAATGTCTCTTCTATCTGAATGAATTTATCCTGATCACTACTAATTTAAATGTCAGTGTTTGTGTTGGATCGTCAGACTTTCCAACAGTGATTTTATGTCTGTGCACAAATTACTCAGTGAATTTGGCATGAGAGTAGTACATGTTGTTGATCCGAGGGCGTCAATTGTTACGTTACTGACACACCTGTTGTTGATGATGGAAGTGCGGTACTTGTCTGAAAGGGTGGAGTCCGAGTGAGCGACCGAGGGATCATTCATAGAACTCACGAGTGGAGGAACTCACAAAATAATAAAATCCTTTTTTTGTAATGAATAGGAAATAAGTGTCTCTGGAAACTCTCCCAAAAAGTCTCCAAAATTCATGGATGTTCTTTCTCAGTTGATGTTTCCATACTTGGTGTCATCTTAAGCAGTAACTCGTGGGGTTAGTAAAGGGATCGACTGCTAACAAAACTCGAACAGTTTTAATAAACACCAAAAACACTGCTTCTATTACCTCACAAAATCCTTGACTCTTGAACGCCATCGTCTGCACGGATCATGGGGGTGAATGTTGCAGTGTGTTATGCTGCAGGTGTTCAAGAGTTGTGGGTGGGTGACGATGGACTGGTACAGCTTAAGGAAACGCTTTCTCAAATTTCTAGTTACAGAGGAAACTTGGGAGGGAGTTTGAGGCAAGGAGGGCAGTGGTGGGTAATGGGTGAGAGAACACGGGGGGAGCATGGGGAGTGAGGAGGAAGGGAGAGAAGGAGTAGCTGGGAGAGAAGGAGTAGCTGGGAGAGGAGGAATAGCTGGGAGGGAGGAGTAGCTGGGAGGAGGAGTAGCTGGGAGGAGGAGGTAGCTGGGAGGAGAGTAGCTGGGAGAGGAGGAGAGAGCTGGGAGGGAGTAGCTGGGGAGGAGGGAGTAGCTGGGAGGAGAGGAGAGGAGTAGCTGGGAGGAGGAAGTAGCTGGGAGGAGGAGTAGCCAGGGAGGAGTAGCTGGGAGGAGGAGTAGCTGGGAGAGGGAGGAGTAGCTGGGAGAGGAGGAGTGGCTGGGAGGGAGGAGTAACTGGGAGAGGAGGAGTAGCTGGGGAGGGAGGAATAGCTGGGAGGGAGGAGTAGCTGGGGAGGAAGAGGCTGGGAGGGAGGAGTAGCAGGGGAGGTAGCTGGGAGGGAGGAAGTATGGAGGGAGAATTGGGAGGGAGGGAGTAGCTGGGAGGGAGGAGTAGCTGGGAGGAGGAAGTAGCTGGGAGAGGGAGGTAGCTGGGAGGAGGAATAGCTGGGAGGGGAGGGAGTAGCTGGGAGGGAGGAGTAAGCTGGGGAGAGGAGGAGTAGCTGGGAGGAGGAGGAGTCGCTGGGAGAGGAGGAGGAGTAGCTGGGAGGGAGGAGTCGCTGGGAGAGGAGGAGGAATAGCTGGGAGGGAGGGAGTAGCTGGGAGGGAGGAGTAGCTGGGAGAGGAGGAGGTAGCTGGGAGGGAGGAGTCGCTGGGAGGAGGAGTAGCTGGGAGAGGAGGAGTAGCTGGGAGAGGAGGAGTAGCTGGGAGAGGAGGAGTAGCTGGGAGAGGAGGAGTAGCTGGGAGAGGAGGAGTAGCTGGGAGGGAGGAGTAGCTGGGAGGGAGGAGTAGCTGGGAGGGAGGAGTAGCTGGGAGAGAGGAGGAGTAGCTGGGAGAGGAGGAGTAGCTGGGAGGAGGAAGTGGCTGGGAGGGAGGAGTCTGGGAGGGAGGAATAGCTGGGAGGGAGGGAGTAGCTGCTGGGAGGAGGAGTAGCTGGGAGGAGTAGCTGGGAGAGGAGGAGGTAAGCTGGGAGAGGGAGGAGTAGCTGGGAGAGGAGGAGGAGGAGTAGCTGGGAGGGAGGTAGCTGGGGAGGGAGGAGTAGCTGGGAGGGAGGAGTAGCTGGGAGAGGAGGAGTAGCTGGGAGGGAGGAGGAATAGCTGGGAGGAGAGGGAGGAGTAGCTGGGAGAGGGAGGGAGTAGCTGGGAGAGGAGGAGTAGCTGGGGAGGGAGAGTCGCTGGAGGGAGGAGTAGCTGGGAGAGGAGGAGTAGCTGGGGAGAGGAGGAGGTAAGCTGAGAGGGAGGAGTAGCTGGGAGGGAGGAGTAGCTGGGAGGAGGGAGTAGCTGGGAGGAGGAGTAGCTGGGAGGGAGGAGAGCTGGGAGGGAGGGAGTAGCTGGGAGGAGGAGTAGCTGGGAGGGAGGAGTAGCTGGGAGGGAGGAATAGCTGGGAGGGGAGGAGTAGCTGGGAGAAGTAGCTGGGAGGAGGAGTAGCTGGGAGAGGAGGAGTAGCTGGGAGGGAAAGAGTAGCTGGAGAGGAGGAGTAGCTGGGAGGGAGGAGTAGCTGGGAGAGAGGAAGGAAGTAGCTGGGAGAGGAGGAGTAGCTGGGAGGGAGGTAGCTGGGAGGGGAGGAGGAAGTAGCTGGGAGAGGAGGAGTAGCTGGGAGAGGAGGAGTAGCTGGGAGGGAGGAGTAGCTGGGAGGGAGAATAGCTGGGAGGGAAAGAGTAGCTAGGAGAGGAAGAGTAGCTGGGAGGGAGGAATAGCTGGGAGGGAGGAGTAGCTGGGAGGGAGAATAGCTGGGAGAAGGACAGTAGCTGAGAGGAGGGAGGAGTAGCTGGGAGGAGGAATAGCTGGGAGGTGGAGTAGCTGGAGGAGGAGTAGCTGGGAGGGAGGAATAGCTGGGAGGGAAGAGTAGCTGGGAGGAGGAGGAGTAGCTGGGAGGAGGAGGGAAGTAGCTGGGAGGAAGGAGTAGCTGGGAGAGAGGAGGGAGTAGCTGGGAGGAGGAGTAGCTGGGAGAGGAGGAGTAGCTGGGAGAGGAGGAGTAGCTGGAGGAGAGGAGGAGTAGCTAGGGAGGGAGGAATAGCTGGGAGGAAGAGTGGCTGGGAGAGGAGGAGTAGCTGGGAGGAGGGAATAGCTGGGAGGGAGGAGTAGCTGGGAGGGAGGAATAGCTGGGAGAGGAGGAGTAGCTGGGAGAGGAGGAGTAGCTGGGGAGGAGGAGTAGCTGGGAGGAGGAATAGCTGGGAGGAAAAAGAGTAGCTGGAGGAGTAGCTGGGAGGAAGGAGAGGAAGATAGCTGGGAGGAGGAAGTAGCTGGGAGAGGAGGAGTAGCTGGGAGGGAGGTAGCTGGGGAGAGGAGGAAGTGAGCTGGGAGAGGAGGAGGTGGCGGGAGGAGGAGTAGCTGGGAGAGGAGGAGAAGGAGAGAGGAGAGCTGGGAGATATGGCTGGGAGAGGAGGAGAAGCTGGGAGGAGGAATAGCTGGGAGGGAGGAGTAGCTGGGAGAGGAGGAGTCGGTGGGAGAGGGAAGGGTGTAACATGAGCCTTGAAGGCTCTGTGTTGCGACAGTTTAATCAACAGCAGTGGAGGATATTCTTCGCGGGCACATCCTCTACGCGGCCTCCCTGACACCACCCAGATTCCCGTTTAAAGTTTATGTTACACACACACACACACACACACACACATATATATATATATATATATATATATATATATATATATATATATATATATATATATATATATATATATATATATATATATATATATATATATAAAATTGCATCGTTCATCCATGTGTTTATGATAAGAATAGCGACAACCCGTGGCTGTGTACAACTCTACTCTACTGTACATGACTGATCATCTGTCTCAACACAGCAGCCTCACAATAGACCTCACCAGTGACACTTACTTCTCAAACTAGCTCATGGCCGAGACCAACTTGTGGGAGACGAACCAGTACACAGAACACCGCGCTTAATGTTGTATGAATAAAGAGGCAACAATTGACATTGTAGTTTCATGACTATTTATCGCTGGTTTGACAGAAGGTCATTCCAGTAAAATGTAATAGTTGTGAGTGAACACCTGGTAGTAAAGAAGCGCAGGTGCTTCAAGACAGCTTAAAGAATTCAAGCCTCACACCGAGTGACTTAGAATACAGGCTCATTGTGCCTTGGAGACTTGAATTTAATCTTTCTTCCTCAACAGTGGCAGGTGGCCGTGCTGGGTACTCTGGCTGAGTGAGTCCTGGACACTGTAGGTCAGACCCAAGCATCAGTTAACCTTCATACCAGACATTTCCTGCCTCTCACTCACTAAGTAAATGAATCTCGTCCAATGTTTCAGTTACCATGACAGGTCCACCATCCTCCAAGAAGTCTCCAGTTGCTTAAATTTCGTTGTAATTCAAGAGATCCTCTCCCTTCAAGTTTCTTAAGAGTGCTAATTAAGATTCTCACAGACCTCACCATAATTACTTCATCATAAGAAAGGTCTGCATTAATGTATATGGTCTTACCAACAGATGTTCCTCGTCAATTGTTACACATATCCCCACCGGGTAATAAGGCGTCAGGTGTACAGTAGGCTACGTCTCACAAGATTTGCCGTCTCAGCACAAGTTAGATATCGGGTTTGAAAATCTTGTTGCGTTCGCATAAAACTGTAGGATTCTGAGGAATGAATACCTGTTTATATCGTCTTACTCTTCAAACAACTTGTGTCACACTTTAAGTCATCGCCCCATGAGGACATGACAACGAAGGACTGTGTCAACTCATAGTAGAAGGTCCTCAACAGAACAGATAACAAACTGTTTGCCGGGCCACACACCCGCCAGTTTGCTGTCATCGCAATGGTAACAGTTCAAATGTATCCAAGTGCAGCAGTTTTACTGATGACGTTTTACTACATACCGGCTTTCATCAGATTTGCATTTTGACAAAACATAAAACATCAGTGAACACAAATTAAAATTCCATAAAAAGTTACAGTGTGACCAAAAAAACTATATTGCACGTTAAATCGTATCTTGTAGTGTGATTCAAATTTACGTTTATAATGTTTGGTGTTTTATCCCAACTAAAATATGATAATGTTAAGTATAGTAAGTATGGCGAGTATCATCAGTAAGACTACTGAGCTGAGGAACAACTCCAACTAGTATGGACAACATCTGGATGAAATTTAAGACAATCATATTTTCATTTTTGAAGCGAGTCTTTCTCTGCAGTTTGAAGTTACTTGCTGTATGGCCTTGGTTGACATGTCCATATCTTTATGGGAACCTTTATTTGTATTCCGCCTACATGCACGAAGGTGACTCACCAGCCACCATACATCAGTTCACACTTAACACTGATAGAAGACCAACAGTAAATACCCTAAACCACATACTTCACCCTGGAACTTCTTCAGGAAAATAATTATAATGTTTTGTAAAGATAACATCAAACGTGAGATCTACTCGGAAGAACTCTGTATTGTGAAGGTAACACCGACGAGTTTCCAGGAGACAATGATCACCTGTGTCATCAATACTACAACAACAAGTTTAACTACGCAGGTCGCGGTATAATTTCCACTATTCCAAGAGTCTCAGTTGTCTGTCTCTTGCAAAGCTCAGAAATAGAGGCAACTGTTTCTCCTGTCACGAGAGCCACGAGAATTAAAACATGTTACAGCCTTTTCAACAGTGTGTGTACTGTGACATAAAACAACTAAGCTGTGTCAAGTAATCCCGTGTACCGTCCACTGTGTTATAAACTTAATTTTCTATTTAGGTTCATTACTTCTGTCGTAAGAGAGAACTAGTCTGGAGAACCTTCATTTTCGTATATAGTATTTGCTCATCAGATAGTTAACGAGGTGACTGAAGACCACGATGGCAACTCTTACTGGTGCTCTCAACGGACACACACACACACACACACCAGTACCACTCACCTCCACTCCACTGACATGACCAATACCTTCGAGTCGCACCCCAGTGAGTACTTCTACTCTGACCTGCATGAGCTGCAACTTTCTCGACGTCAAAGGCAGCCTATTGACCTCCAAAAGACTGAGTATTTGCCAAGTGCCCACCAGAATGGCCCGCCGGACACTCTCACTGTCCTGTGTGTGTGTGTGTGTGATCCCCGAAGCACAGCCACCACTCTGCCAACTTCTGCTTCACCTCATGTAGCTCCATGACTCCCTCGCCACGCTCTAGTGTCAAGTTTTAATATTAACCAAACATAAATAGACTCATCACGAATACATAATGAAGAAAGCAAAGCCAGGGAAGCATAAAGACACGACCAGTTCAATAATAACTTAGTAATGAGTCTAGTCCTTACTAAGACTATGGTTACATGCACTCGTTTAATAATCCTTGGTTGATTATCATATTTTCAATCTGTTTATATATCATTACTGGCTGTAGCTACAAAATTGATAAGAGATTACTACTTTTTCTACTCCCACACACACCCTCCCACTATCCATAACATCTATTACACATTACTCATTCATACCAACACATCCCTCTCCACATACTTCTACACACCTCTAACATCCCTCTCTCCAGGCCATACAAATATCCTCCCTCTCTCATCCACCTCTGTCATGATAATATATTCCTCTCCTTTCTCTCACACCTCCCCTTCCTATTCTCAACCTACATCCCTCTCTCTCTCTCTCTCTCTCTCAAACACACACACACACACACACTCCCCGATGAGCCTCAGTTCCTAATTCGTCATTTATGTAAACAACGCCATCTATGGGAACGAAAGGGCGGTATTCCTGCAACATTTCAGAGTCTCATTACCAGAGGCGCCATAAAACGCCTCTGGGAGATGTAAACGAACGTATTTCGCGTCTGTACTATGAACAAGTTTATGGCGGGTGTCTCGTCACTGATTGGCTGAAGCAGATGACGTCTACATAAACAAATGGGAGTAACGCCAACACTCGGTGATGTTAACTGGTAGTGAAATTATTTATTTATATCTGCGTCAACTGTTCTATGAATTTGAATACCAATTATATCTAACTGATTAACTGACTGATTGACTGACTGATTGACTGCCCGATTGACTGAATATGAATGTGTTTGTTGTTATTACATACTGTATTTATGTGTAATATGTGAGCGGGAGAATATTGAAGCAATTAAAACCTCGGGAATCAAATCAACAATATACTTGACTTTGAAGTCTATATTGGTGTCAAGAATGAATCATCAACACGATGACGTACACACACACATCAACAAAGCAGAAATACAAAATGCTTATTATGCTTAGGAGAGAGAGAGAGAGAGAAAGAGAGAGAGAGAGAGAGAGAGAGAAAGAGAGAGAGAGAGAGAGAGAGAGAGAGAGAATAAGCTGCTGTAATAACACAATTGATCACACCTCTGCCTTCATCACTCCAGGTAACCAGAGAGCCTGAGTGTCTCTGTTCTACTAAATCGAAGAGGGACGTCCATCTAAATGTTTATCACCAACTTGACTCCCTCCCTCCATGTGTCCTGACTCACACTCAGAAAAACCCGGTGAGTGACTGTTGGTGAGGCACTTCGGACACAATATATCTAATCATCGCGCCTTGCCTCAGGCGACCATAATAGCCGAAAACTAATTAAAAGTATCCCAATAAGAGCGTGGGGGTACTGACGCCCCCCCCCCCCACCACAACACCCTTCTTCAGGCAGCTCCTCACATCCTTCCAGGGCTTGACCCAACTCACTTAACGACTGTATGTATGTACAATAGTTAAAACAACTATCTGTGCAGGTGGGGATCGATATGCTCCGAAATTTTACGTGTGACTAGTGACAGCCCTCATATACCAAAATTTATCGTCCATGGTCTCATATTGTTTCCCACAAAGTATGCACAGACAGTTGTTTTAGCCACTGTAGTACATACCACACCAGTTCACCCCTATCACCACGCTGGCATTATTTCCTTGGAATTACTCAAGAGATAAAACACTAAAGCCAAACCTTCAAAGACAATGTATCCCAGAGTTACGAGAAAAAAAAAGAGACATATTTAGTTTTTGGAGAAATTTAACTCCTCGTGTTCCTCCAACTGCTGGGTCTTCACAGCAAGTGGAGGAGTTTAGTGGAGGAGTAACACGACGTTGATACATGTAGAAAATGATTATTTGTTTGTGTGCGCTGAGCCCGACACGTCCATACCAATCCCGCTGCTGGGGTCCCACGACGCCACTCCGCTGAAGGATCACTCGCGCCCACAGAAACACAAACCAATCTCTCTAGGTCTTCCAAACACCACCATAAATATCGGAACCTTCCCTTTTTGTCTAGCATACTCTTTTTGAGCGATATTCCGGAGCAGTTAGCGCTTCAAAATATTCATTCGTCCCCCTCTCTCTCGCTGGGGGCGTGGTCGTTCTCCTGTAAGAAGCAGCAGAGAGATGACGCAGGGAGGAGAGCAGGCAAACCTCCTCTCCACCACCAGCAGGAGCAGGAGCAGTAGGAGCCTCGGTACGCCCACCTGAGAAGGGGGGTATTTGTCTTAGAACGTTTGAGCAGAAGCCGTCGCAAACTTATTGATATAATTGGATAAATGGCTAGAGGCTCTCCCAGCGGCCCAGGGCAATCACATCCGCCTTCCCCTGTGCAGCAAAACCGGTTATTGCTATGTTATTGATCTGGTCCGTTATTGCGTCGGGCTGCTGCTGCTGCTACTGTTGTTGTTGTTACTGTTGCTTCTGCTGTTAAGGTTGTTATTGCTTCTGTGAAAGTATTTACTTTAGAAGCTACATTTGCTTTCACTGTTGTTATGAATGTTGTTATTGCTGTGGTTGTGGTAGATGGGTGAAGCAGCTTCTCCTCCCGTTGCTGCTCCTGTTACTGTTTTCTCTGTAGCTGCATCTGTTCTTTTTCCTTTTACCACAATTAATAATTATGAGGTTCGTCATGTTTCCTCTTGGTTTATTTTTGTTGTCTATCCCCCGCCTGTCTGTCTGTCTGTCCTCTCCTCAAATTTCTATTAACGCAAACAACATAACAAAACGTAAACACGATAACAACGTAAACTAAATAACGCAACCTAAACACCACAAAAACAATTTATTACAACACATTGCTTACACAAACACAAGACCAGTTAATCAGACCATAACATCAACACGTGGTTTTACGGGTTTATTTAGAACGCAAAACATAAACCTCGCAACAATGCCTAGTTAAGCAATTGGTTCTTACAGTATAACAAGAAGATATACAGTATATAGCCAAGGTTTGATATAGGAAAACATAATAGGATATATAATTCCTCCTATAGGGTAAGTGTTCTATAGTTATACGTCTACGAGGGCAGTATATCTGGTGTTGTATATACTTGCTGTGTCATATATCCCGCGTCTATACACTTACAGGTCTCAGAGGTCAACACCAAGCGTCTTGTATACTAGCTACGGCAGATATACCTCATTTGTGTATATCTGCACATTCATAGGGGAGATACTGTATATACGTCAGGTAGTCGCCCCCCCCCACACACACACCTTCACGTGTCAAAGTTTCAGAGGATTGAAAAGTATATATACTTCTAACGCTAACCTACACCTCTCCTGCACCCACCTCTCCTTCACCACACCTCCTCACACCTCTAGTACACTCACGTCTCTTGCTCCTCTACACATCTTTAAACCTCCCCTGGTCCACTGCCACTGCAACCCACACCCACCTCCTCCTTACAACCCTACACCCACCCCCTCACACAACCCCTACACCCACCCCTCCCTCAACAACCCTACACCACCCTCCCTGCCAACCCTACACCCACCCTCCCTCGCTACAACCCACCCACCTCCTCTTACCTCACACAACCCTACACCCACCCCCTCCCTCGCTACAACCCCACACCCACCTCTTACCCTCACTCCTACACCCACTACAACCCCACACCCACCCCTCCTCACTACAACCCTACAACTCGCTACACCCACCCACCCTCCCCTCACTCGCTACAACCCTACACCCTCACTACAACCCTACACCCACCCTCCCTAACAACTCAACACCCACCTCCCCTCCCCACATCCCTACACCTTTCCTGTTTTGTGACATTCTATTCACCGCCAAAGAACCTCCAGTATTATAGAGACAGACGAGGATAATGTTAGTGAAGCCGTATGATGTTAATTTTTTAGGATGTATAATTGTGTATGTACTAAAAACCTAAGTTATGTGGATATTCACACGTGTGCTGTGGCCTGGCTCCTCCACCCAACCGCCTTGCCAAGTGTTCACCAGTTACTCGGTGAATTCTGGCATCAGACGGATTTTTCAGGGAAATGTGAAAAATCCCGGAAATTAAGTCATTGATCTGGTGAGAGTTACCACCACCACCACCACCACACACACACACACACATACACATACACACAGACATGACCGTGCTTAAGACAGCGAGATAATTTTTTTTAGAAGCACTTTAATAAATTCATCAGATTTGTTGACATCTTGAATACATGACTGAGTGTGTTGTAAAGCAGTAGAAACCCAGTGATTCAATTGAGGTAAAAAGCATAATCTACCTTGTTGAGTTATGGCCACACAACCACGTACTCGAGATTATGAGCACATTGGTTTGAATTAACAGAAATAATGCACTCGCTTTGTTCAGCCACTAACGCTCAATCTAGCCTTGTTTGGTACAATCGTAATATTCAACTCTATTGCGCTATTCTAATGCAGTTAATCTTTGTTTGCTACACTCGTGATACTCAGCTACAAACGCTCAACCTAGCGTACTTTGCTACACTCGTTACACTCAATTCCAACACCTTGTCTCTTCATGTCTATTACCCTTCAGGCTTTTACGCCCTTAATGTACGAGTCATAAAGGCAAGTATGAACTTTTCATACTTCCCTGTTGGGCGCTGTAAACGCTTCTGCGCTTCACCTTGCACAGGATGTAAGGGGGTGCCCAATAAACTAGCCCCCTCGGGGGCAAATCTGAATCTGAATCTTGTCTCTTCATGTTTGCTACACTCGCCTTGTTCAGTCACTGAGGTATGGAGAAGCTTTCTTAACTAGTTTCATGGCACATATTTTTAAACACAAATAAATGAAGGTTTTATGTCACTCACACTGTACCGTTGTGTTGCCTCCTGAGTATCTCGTGTAAAAGATAACCTTACGAGGTGTTTCATCTTCATTTGATATGTATAAGTAAATGTATATCCATGTGTATATACATAGGAGTGTGTGTATATGCATATGTATAGTGATGTACTAGTTTCCTACTGTACCCGTGTGCCTATGTGTGTGTAGTTATATATGTAATTACGCATGTATATGTTTTTAATATTTTCATATAAAGTGAATAGATTTGTATATGTATTTTTACAACACACACACACACACACACACACACACACACACACACACACACACACACACACACACACACACACACAAAATATCATATCGAAACGTCATGAATGAGCTTCATCGCTAACCTGTTTTTCCTTACCACCCATTACACCTGTCATGATATCTATCTATCTATCGATCTGCAGAGCTCCTTCATATACTATAATATTTACAATAACAATGACAACAGGAACTATATTATTTATATTACTATTACTACTCATAATAATTATAATAATGCTACTACTATCACCACCTTTCATCTAGCACACCTGGTCTATATATACATTCAATATTACTACCACTACCACTAACTACCACCACTACCACTCACCATTACTACCAGGAACCACCACAACCACTCCACCACCACTACCACTCACCACCATTACCAATTCACCACCATCACCACCCACGACTATCACTTACCAATAGCACTAACCACTACTACCACCACCACCACTACCACTCTCACTCACCACCTCTACCACCACCACCACCACCACCACCACCACACCACTCTCACTCACCACCCCACCCCACCAACCACCCCACCACCACCACCACCACCACCACCCCACTCTCACCACCACCACCACCACCCCACCACCACCACCACCCTCACCACCACCACCACCACCACCACCACCCCTACTCACCACCACCTCACCACCACCTTCACCTCACCCCACCACCACCACCACCACCCCCACCACCAACTTTCACCACCTCACTCACACCACCTCACCACCTCACCACCACCTCCACCACCACCACCACCACCACCACTACCACCACCACCACCACCACAATCAATCACCACGCCTGAAAATTAACCTTTTTTCTTGGCCTTTTCACATATTATTTCTACACTTATTCGCTATTACATAATTTGAGAGAGAGAGAGAGAGAGAGAGAGAGAGCCAAAGTATAGATAGAAAGATAGATAGAACGCTAGGAAAACAGATAGGCAGACTGATAGATAGATAGAGATGAAAGAGAGACCCCGTTATATATGAGACGCCGAACTTCTGACAAGGTTTTTTTTAGTGGTAAATGTCGAGTCTACACACACACTCCTATTTCATCTGACAAACTCACTGGTAATCTGCTACAGCACACCTCCCTCCCCCCAAACACACGCACACACACACACACACACACACACACACACACACACACACACACACACACACGCATTATCTTCCGTATACACCACAACCAGCCCTCTCTAATCCTCACCCGTCTTCATAATTCCCTTTTATTCCATCGTGGGTAAAACCGCTGTATCCTCCTTCTCCAGTCTTCCCTCTTCCCGGCCTCTCATACATATAACATCAAAGAACACAAGTACCTCACAGGCCCTTCTTTCATCAACGCCCCCGTCTCTCGATGGCTTTATAGCTTGACTAAATTTTGCCTTCTGTATTGCATAAGTTGCAAATTCTCTTGAACACCTATTTCGAAAGGTAGGATTTCTCTCATGGTAGCCAAAGGTGGAAGGTATCACTGGTTTATATAATCCCTGGCATTCAACAAAGGCTTGGTAAGATAAATCCCGTCTTTTGATGTCAGTAGCTTCTAGGGACATCTGCCAGCAGCAGTGTGTGTGTGTATGATGGTCTCACTGGTCAGGGTAATGTTGTAGCCAGTACACATTACCAGGAGTATTGTACCATTAACCCAACACACACCACCACCACCACCACCACCACCACTGCTATCATTATCACGATACACTACTGCAGTACTACTATAACACCACCACCACTACCACCACCACCACACCACCACCACTACCTACACCACTGCACCACATCCACCACCTACATCACTTCACTACCACCACCACCAACACCACAGCACCACCACCGCATCACCTATAGCACTGCCATCACTGCTTTCACCACCGCACCACCACCACCACCTACACCACCACCACCTACACCACCATCACCACCTACTCCTCCACCACCAGAAGGCCCTCGACTATCAAGGCCTGGCAGTGTCAAAACACAATGGAAGCCTCCCTGTAAACAAAGCGCCTCTTTACACCGCCTGTTTTACAGCAACGAAATACTTTGTCATCACGGGTCTGGACTATCAAAGACTCCTAAGTTAAATTCATTCCTTTAACTGGGGACAACGGTGCTGCATCTAGTTACGGACGAGTTACATTACAATTTTGCCGCCATTCAACCCACCAACACTTGTGTTGTGGCTTAAGTGAGCCAATTAGATACGTTCTCACACCTCCAGTCAGAGGAAAAACCTAACACACGAAGCTTTGAGAACCCGAGCCTTGAGACCCGGTTGCTGGAATTTATTTCTTATTTTCTTTCTTTTTTTTCACGCCAAGAGGGGTAAGTTTCACAGGGTGTTGGGTGGTGTAGTGGCAGTGCGGACCGCAACCCAATACAACTCTCGGGTCAAGCACGACTCAGGGGCCCACGCTGGAACTTTTCTCCTCCCAGATTACCTTTACACTGTGTGTGAAAATGAATCCCCATCCTTGCTGGAGACTGAACGAGTATAGTCAAAGTTCGTCGAGTATTTTGTTGTAACATTTCACTTGTTCAGTCCACGGCGTGTGTTGAGATGTGTGAGGAAGAGCGTCCCTTTAGTGGAAAAGACTGATCGAGTGAAACCAAAGAATTTAAACAATTTTCTCCTACAAAATAAAGCAAAAACTGAATATTCATATCATTACACTATCATAATACATCAAGTGATAGTGTAGTGATGATGGATGGTGTTATAGGTAGTGATGATGGATGGTGCTATATGTAGTGATGATGGATGGTGTATATGTAGTATGATGGATGGTGTTATGGAAGTGATGATGGATGGTGTTATATGTTGATGATGGATGGTGTTATATGTAGTGATGATGGATGGTGTTATAGTGGTGATGATGGATGGTGTTATATGTAGTGATGATGGATGGTGTTATATGTAGTGATGATGGATGGTGTTATAGGTAGTGATGATGGATGATTGCTATATGTAGTGATGATGGATGGTGTTATAGGTAGTGATGATGGATGGTGTTATATGTAGTGATGATGGATGGTGTTATAGGTAGTGATGATGGATGGTGTTATATGTAGTGATGATGGATGGTGTTATATGTAGTGATGATGGATGGTGTTATATGTAGTGATGATGGATGGTGTTATATGTAGTGATGATGGATGGTGTTATATGTAGTGATGATGGATGGTGTTATAGGTAGTGATGATGGATGGTGTTATATGTAGTGATGATGGATGGTGTTATAGGTAGTGATGATGGATGGTGTTATATGTAGTGATGATGGATGGTGTTATAGGTAGTGATGATGGATGGTGTTATATGTAGTGATGATGGATGGTGCTATATGTAGTGATGATGGATGGTGTTATATGTAGTGATGATGGATGGTGTTATATGTAGTGATGATGGATGGTGCTATATGTAGTGATGATGGATGGTGTTATAGGTAGTGATGATGGATGGTGTTATATGTAGTGATGATGGATGGTGTTATAGGTAGTGATGATGGATGGTGTTATATGTGGTGATGATGGATGGTGTTATATGTAGTGATGTTTGGTGATGTTATATGTAGTGATGATGGATGGTGTTATATGTAGTGATGATGACTGGTGTTATATGTAGTGATGATGGATGGTGTTATATGTAGTGATGATGGATGGTGTTATATGTAGTGATGATGGATGGTGTTATATGTAGTGATGATGGGTGGTGTTATAAGTAGTGATGATGGATGGTGTTATATGTAGTGATGATGGGTGGTGTTATAAGTAGTGATGATGGATGGTGTTATATGTAGTGATGATGGATGGTGTTATATGTAGTGATGATGGATGGTGTTATATGTAGTGATGATGGATGGTGTTATATGTAGTGATGATGGATGGTGTTATATGTAGTGATGATGGATGGTGTTATATGTATTGATGATGGATGATGTTATATGTAGTGATGATGGATGGTGTTATATGTAGTGATGATGGGTGGTGTTATATGTAGTGATGATGGATGGTGTTATATGTAGTGATGATGGATGGTGTTTTATGTAGTGATGATGGATGTCGTTATATGTAGTGATGATGAATGGTGTTATATGTAGTGATGATGGATGGTGTTATATGTAGTGATGATGAATGGTGTTATATGTAGTGATGATGGATGGTGTTATATGTATGTAGTGATATTGAATGGTGTTATATGTATTGATGATGAATGGTGGTATAGGTAGTGATGGTGGATGGTGTTATAGGTAGTGATGGTGGATGGTGTTATAGGTAGTGATGATGGATGGTGTTATGAGTGGTGATGGTGGATGGTGTTATGGTAGTGATGATGGATGAGTGTTATGGTGGTGATGGATGGTGTTATAGGTAGTGATGATGGATGGTGTTATATGTAGTGATGATGGATGGTGTTATATGTAGTGATGATGGATGGTGTTATAGGTAGTGATGATGGATGGTGCTATATGTAGTGATGATGGATGGTGCTATAGGTAGTGATGATGGATGGTGTTATATGTAGTGATGATGAATGGTGTTATATGTAGTGATGATGGATGGTGTTATAGGTAGTGATGATGGATGGTGTTATAGGTAGTGATGATGGATGGTGTTATATGTAGTGATGATGAATGGTGTTATATGTAGTGATGATGGATGGTGTTATAGGTAGTGATGATGGATGGTGTTATAGGTAGTGATGATGGATGGTGTTATAGGTAGTGATGATGGATGGTGTTATATGTAGTGATGATGAATGGTGTTATAGGTAGTGATGATGGATGGTGTTATAGGTAGTGATGATGGATGGTGCTATATGTAGTGATGATGAATGGTGTTATAGGTAGTGATGATGGATGGTGCTATATGTAGTGATGATGAATGGTGTTATATGTAGTGATGATGAATGGTGTTATATGTAGTGATGATGGATGGTGTTATATGTAGTGATGATGAATGGTGTTATAGGTAGTGATGATGGATGGTGCTATATGTAGTGATGATGAATGGTGTTATATGTAGTGATGATGAATGGTGTTATAGGTAGTGATGATGGATGGTGCTATATGTAGTGATGATGAATGGTGTTATATGTAGTGATGATGAATGGTGTTATATGTAGTGATGATGAATGGTGCTATAGGTAGTGATGGTGGATGGTATTATAGGTAGTGATGATGGATGGTGTTATAGGTAGTGATGATGAATGGGGTTATAGGTAGTGATGATGGATGGTGTTATAGGTAGTGATGATTGATGGTGTTATAGGTAGTGATGATGAATGGTGTTATAGGTAGTGATGGTGGATGGTGTTATAGGTAGTGATGATGGATGGTGTTATAGGTAGTGATGGTGGATAGTGATGATGGATGGTGTTATAGGTAGTGATGGTGGATGGTGTTATAGGTAGTGATGATGTATGCTGGTGTTTACTATTGACTGACTGACTAATTAACTAACTGATTGACTGACCGATTGATTAATTGAGTGATTGACTGACTTACTGATTCATTTATTAATTAACTGACTGATTGACTGACTGACTGATTAATTAACTGACTGAGTGATTGATTGACTGACTCATTAATTAACTGACTGGCTGATTAATTAACTGACTGAGTGATTGACTGACGGACAATTTGATTAACTGACTAACTGAATGACTGACGGTTAAATTGATTAATTGACTGACTGACTGATTAATTAACTGACTGATTTATTAAGTTACTGACTGACTGTTTACCAGATTAATTGACTGACTGGTGGTTCGAGAAGCTTGGTTACAGTCTAAGTGTACTGTAACTGGCTAAGAGAGGATCACGGTGCTTATTTCCGACACAAGGACGAGTCATTACAAAGCTATAAACTGGACAACATCAGCGATGAAGTTAGTGAACACGAAAGAGATCACCAAAAGGAATGAGCAACAGCCAGGGTTTTGTATGTGTGTGGCCATGGTTGTAGGAGTGACCCAGGCATAGAAGTGTGGCCAGGGGTGTACAGTAGGTGTGACTATAATGATATACTACACAAAAAAAGCGACAGAAGACACCACATATAGTCTTGATCTTGGGAGGTGATATAGTGATCTACCGAGACTAGACATGGGCAATTAGATGTGTCATGGGCGGCGAGTGGGGGGTGTGGGGGGAGTGGGGGGGAGCATGAAGTAGCCGGCAATGATTGGATCAGCCAAGACGGGCGGGCCGGTGGCATCTGGCAGCCTCCTGGCCAATTATCACCGGATTTGGCGGCCTGATGGCTCCTGCCCACCTGATGCCTTCCCCCACTCTTCCTCTACTTCCTCTTTCTACTGTTTTTTTTTCTTCTTCGTCTTGTCTTTCCTCACTTCTCATCTTCCTTCTCATTTTCTACTTCCTGTGTTTTTCCCCTTCTTCCTTTTTTCCTGCTTCCTCCTCACCCCACTCGTCCTCCCTCTTTATAATTTTTCCTGTTTCCTCTTTCTCTACTTTTTTCTCCTCCTCTTTTCTGCATCTTGTCTTTCTCTTCCATTTCTTGCTCCTTCTTCTTCTCCTTTCTCCTGTGTCTTATCTTCCTTCTTCTACGACTTCTCATCACCTTTCACTTGTGTTATTTTCCTCTATTTCCTCCTCCTCCTTCTCTCATGAATCTTCTTCTTATTCACTCTTCCTATCACTTCCTTCCTCATCTACCTTTCTCCTCTGTCTGCTCTTCGTTTAATTCCTCCTTCCTACTCCAAATCCTTCTTCTAAATCCTTATGCTCAGTCTTACCGTTATCATTATTTTTTTTGTTGCTCACTTGTTTGTTATGTGTTAATTCCTTCTCATTATTCCTGGATTCCTTTTTACCAGTTTTCTCTTCTTCCTCAGTTCCTTATCGTTTTCCTTTCCTGCTCATTTCTTCTCTTTCTCCTTAGGGGACTTCTATTTCATGTTCTCCTTCATTACCACTTGCCTCTTCTCTTTCGTTCCAAGTTATCTTATCTTCCTTATTCTTCTAATTTATCTGAATTCTTGTCCTCCTCCCCATGGTCTCTTATTTCTTAGGGATTTCGTTTGATTATTTCTTTAACGTTAGATTATCTTACATGAGAATCAAAGCCAGAAACACTATTTTATTGTGAGGTTCATTTTTAAAAGAGTTTAATGATTTTTTAGTCTTAAATTTGAATAGGTTCCAGAGGCTAAACACAAATCAGCTATAACGAAGAAGACAATTTAAGCAAGACTGTTTTTGTTTGTGATAAATATATTAATCCAAGTCTCAGTCACAGCAGCTAGAGATGGACTTAGTATCAGTCAGTGTATTATATTATCTAGTGAATCTTCTCAAGTACCAGGAACCTAATAATTAATGGCATGGTGAAGCAGGAGAGTAGGGGTAAATTATCACGTTAAGTTCGTAGCCCCATCAAGGAGAGAACCCATGTGCCAGTCTCCAGTCTTCTCAGGTTTGATTCCCAAGTACAATAAACTAGAGGGTTTTATCTCTCTTTATTTTTAATGGGTGTTGACAAGTGTATTTATTAACCTAGAATACTCGTTTAAATACCTTGGTCGTTGGGCAGCAGATTACAGTGAAATCTCCATATAAAGGATTTCTCTCAGTATAATCCGTTAAATGGGTGGGTTTAACATCAAACGGACCCTCGATATAATAGAGTTTCTTTTCTTTATAATTCCTGAGGTGGAAGTTTGACACCTAAAGGACCCTTGATGTAAAGAAATTCCTCCCCATATAGCCACTTAAATAGAAGTTTCACTGTAATATATTATAATTTCTCCTATAGTAGTACAATGAGTTACTTCTATATACAACCACGTGTTTAGAGAAGAATAAGAACAACTCTTCTCTACTATGACAAAAAACATTCATCTCTTGACTCGTCCACGGGAGAGAACCAATTTGACCTAGTCTCGTCACCATCCTTCCTACCGAGCTGCACTATTTGTTGGCACTCTCTGGCACTCTCCTTGGGGGTAAAAACTGCAGAGTATTTATATATTCTGGTAGATTTATTTTTATTTTATCTGTATCAAATTTCGTATTTTCGTTTTAGTCGTATGCTCCCGTGCTCACCATCCCTTGCTGCCGCTACGTGCTGCCTCTCCATGTGCAAAACCCCTTCGTCTCCCAATTTCACTCAAAATCCTTACGCCTTTTACCTCAATCCTTTCCATTTACTCGCTCCTGCCTTTTCCAATCCTTTCTTCTCTAGTTTTTCCTCCATGATATCCAGTGTTTTTCTAACTCGTTCAATTCCTCTCTAATCCTCACTTGTATTCGCCAATTTTTATGTTTTTTTGTATGTGTTTTTTTTTCAATATTCGCCGTCGCCTTGCAAACAAAATCGAGCTTCCCTTAGCAAAGTCTTTACTCCTAATTTTCCTACATGTGAAGAAAGTCACTCAGTTCCTACGTCAGTTCCTACAACGTTTTGGCATACATCAAAAAAATATCGTGTCTTTATTCTTCAATATTAAAAAAAAAAAAAATGGTTTACGATGCATCTCTGGTCTTTACAAAAGTCGCGTTATAACAATTAAGAGAGAGAGAGAGAGAGAGAGAGAGAGAGAGAGAGAGAGAGAGAGAGAGAGAGAGAGAGTCCTGAATAACGGAGGGTTGGGATTATGCCTAACTGACTTGAACGCTTATAGGAACAACAGGTTCATAAGTGTCCCCAATGGATGTATCATGAAGTACTGATTGTGTTACCTCATCCTAAACTGAAGTCTTCTGTTGTTTAATTACCTAACTGGGTCATTATGTCTCACTAGTGGGAAGGTGAGATATCGTGTATGTGTGTTCGCCTTTCTTGCTTTTAATTCCCTTTCTTTCTTTCGTCTTGTAAATAATAAACAATTAATCGCCCCTCCTTCAATCTGAGCCAAATCATTTTAAATACTGTCAGGCTTTTACCCTCGTACAATAAATCCACACACCATTCTATATTTCCTTCCCTATTTGCCCATCTCTTTAAGGATCTTTTAGGGTCAAATATCAAACAACCCCAAAACACATAATATGAACTTGCTATTTGGTCATATCTAAACCAATTAAAACAAACCTTAGCAAATATACCTGACTATAGATCCCACACACACACACACACACACTGATTATAGATAAATTGAGATTATTGCATTTTTTAGGGGGTAATTTTAAGGGGTTCAGAGGTCACACAGACGCCTATTTTTAAGATTCTGGTTCATTATTCTGTTGGGGTCTTGCTAAATATACGTGACACTTAGTATACTGACACTATGGTATGGCAAGGAAGTTAAGTTAAGGAATTTTTTTTTTGGTATTTAATGAGGATCATATTTCGCCCTCCAAAAAAGCAATTATGGATATGTTGCAACTCACACTAACATGAGTAAGGCAAATTGATCACGCAGTCTCACTCTTTTTACGTGGCAACTTATTTTCGCCTATATAATCATGACTAGCAAACAACTGTCTATTATTACGATGAGTTACGCCCTTGAGTACGATGGCTTAATCTCCTGAGTACGATAAATTAGCGCCTTGAGTACGATGAGTTTACCCCTCCAGTACGATGACTTAACCCCTTAAGTACGATGATTTAGCTCGTGAAGACTTAATGACTTAAAGGGTTATGTCATCGTACTCAAAGGATTAAGTCATCGTATTCATAAGGTTAAGTCATCTTACTCAAAAGGTTAAGTCATTGCACTTAAGGGGTCAAATCATCGTACTCAAGGGCTTAAGTCATCGTACTCAAGGGTTCAATCCTCGTAATCAAGGGTTTAAGTCATCATATTCAAGGGGTTAAGTCATCATACTCAAGGGGTTAAGTTATCGCATTCAAGCGGTTTGTTTATCATACTCAAGGGGTTAATAACTAGACAAACGATACACCGCAGGGGACCATCATCTCGACACCATCAGGTCACGACAACAAGGGCCCTGAGTGAAGCCGTAGAGGAGGAGGAGGAGGAAGGAAGTTTCAATCGATACAACAGACAGGACTTGAGGTACAAAGGTAATGGAACTAGATCAAGCTGTGTTTACCCACGGAAGAGAGAGAGAGAGAGAGAGAGAGAGAGAGAGAGAGAGAGAGAGAGAGAGAGAGAGAGTTGGGACGATGGGAAAAGGAAAGGAAAAAAAATGAGAGAACGGGTTAAGAGTGGAGAGAAGAGGGTAAACTAGGGTAAGAAGTAGGAAGGAGTAAAGGGAAGTGAGAAGGAAAGGGGTAAGGAGAGGGAGGACCTTAGTTAGGGAAGGGAGAAATGAAGAGGGTTGAATAAGAAATAGAATTAGTAAAGATGAGGGAAAGTGAAATAAGAGAAGAGTGAATAGACGAGAGTAAGGATCAAGCAAGGAGGAAAAATGGGATGTAAATGGGGAATGAAAGATAAATGGAAGACAGAGGAAGGTGAGGGGGTTATAACACGAAGGAAGGGAAGGTGTAAGGAAGATTTGGTAGTAAAGACGGATAGAAGGGGATGGATGAGAGAAAACAAATATAAGGAAAGAGAGAAAGAGAAAGAAAAATGTGGTGAAAAACAGAAAAGCGGGAAAATAGAAAGAAAGAAAGAGATGAAAAGGAGAGGGAAAGAAGAAAGGAATAGAAGGATTACAAGCGGTTAAGAGAGAGAGAGAGAGAGAGAGCCACACTGAGAGTTTATCAATGCAGTCAGTCACCAATTGAAAAATATGCAGCTTTTACCCTGAAATACAAATCCCCAAAACTGAGCTCATTAGATTCAATTCACCAGGTCAAGTTAAGGTCATCGGACTGGTTTAGTGGCTAGGTTAAGGTCACCAGGTGAAGGTCACGAAGACTAGGTCACCAAATCAAGGTTTGCCATAGTAAGTTCACCAAGTTAAATGGTACTGTGACAGGCGTAAGATAACGATTTAAGGCAGTTTAGTGAGAATTTGCTTGAGTACAAGTCACCAGCTAAAGGTCACCAGGCAAAGATGATCACCAAGATAAGGTAAAGTTACCCAGGATAAGGCAAAGGTGACCAGGGTAAAATTTAAGTCATCAGGATAATACATAGGTCACCAGAACAAGGTTAGAGCACTAGGATAGGGTAGTATACACCATGCATAATAGGAAGTGGATACTTAACCGGGAATTCCTAGCTGGGTTAACTGGATACAATGTAGCCAGGATGTTAAGTTTGGTTGGAAGTCATGTATCCTGCTTGATATATGAGAGACGTTAGTTTAGGTTAGGTTAGGTTAGGTAAAAAGTTTATTCCTGTACCATTTAAGGGATGTTCTTGAGAAAAGGACAAAATTTTGTCCTACTGAAAAGTTTTCTAGTGTTGCTCGTTAACCCACACAGTTCTATAAAGTATTACTAAGTAAATTGTATAAGTTTTTGGTAATAGCCTAGTTACGTTAGGTTAGGTTAGCTTGGTAATTGTGAAACTTGAGAATAGCCAACACGGGTCATTATGTGAAATTTCTCCCCCTGTGAAATACCTACCCCTTTCCCAACAATATCAATAAAATGGCGCTAATGCAAGTGACAGCTAGCAATATTCTACTTATTTTAAGCTACATATACTTATAATTAACCAGCAATAACTAAAATTACCTACCACCACTTGTAAGCAGAGTTGGGTCTCTTGACGTCTGTTTAAATGCGCAGAACGGATGTTTTTTTTTCGTTCTGCGCATGGCCGGGCAGCCGCAATATAGCATCGGGGAGGAAATTGTTTGAGGTAGAAATTTCACATAACACCGACACCAAATATATTCACGTAGCTTTTCCAACCTAACTTAATATCTCGGCTACGTTGCCTCCAGTCTGTCCAGCCAGGAATTCCCGACTACGCAGCCACTTCCAACATAGTAACACTCGGGTCGCCAGTCAAAAAAATCTCAGAACACCAAGTCAGTTACCATAACAAGTTCAAAGTCACTATCCGAAACTGGGAAGAGACCAGCAAGTAAGTATTAACAGATCAAGGTTAGAAATCTTAGCTGTATAATGTAAGTATAATGAAAATGTAGTGGTGTTAATAATGTGTAGAATAGCGAGTATCATAATAATTATATGATGTACAGACTACAGTTGGCATAGTGAATGTGTGATTTATATTCATTATAGTATGTGGTGTTTAGTGTTAATATAGTGAATGTGATATAGTATTAGTATAGTGAACACGTAATATGGTGTTAAGAAAGGAATAGTACAGTATAATAAGCACATCAAACGCAAGTAAAAATAAAACACAATAACACTAACCCTTCCATCTGAAGGTCCGCCGGTTTGTTTAAATATCGAGGAGCCAGATAAAACTCACTGGCTACCGCTGGGTTATCACTTAGACACTAGTAGGACATTTTCATAGAGTTAGTAAATAAGTTTTTTTTTTAACCACGTAGGATATTGTAGGAACAGAGTGAATGGGGAACACTGGCAGTACAATAAACATGTTGTATAACCCTGGGTACCTGAAGCCACGCCCACAAGCCGTCTCGTGTACTCGCCGCTAGGCTCTGATTGGTTGCCATGCCTATATCCCCTAATGTAACTAGCGGACAACACTTAGGTGGTTACGTTATGGTAGACCTTGTTCAGCATTGATATCAAATATAAAAGATGGAGGAAGTTTTTAATTTTCACTATAACATATCTTAGGAAGTAAGAATGATTAATTATAATTGGATATTATAGGTTCATGAATCACATTATATTTAACTTTTAGCTATTTTTATTGTCTTATGAATATAGGAACTGTGTAATCTATTGAGTTTTGTTACTAAAGTAATTTAGTTTACATTTTTAACCGCGTCTACACCTCCATACGGGATCTTGACATTGTATCATTCACAGAGGAAAATCGATTGTATACGCCTAGTAAGCGTAGTTCCTACTTGTTCCACATATTTTCAACTGTCATTCACCTCAACGTGCGTCTTGCTAGACTGACTAAGTGATAAATATTTTTTCGTGTGATGGAGTTTTCAAATACATGTTAGTGTATACGCTACTTAAAACACCATTAACCCCTTCCTCACACAGTTCATGATTATTTTCTCAAATATGTTTATTTCCATAGATTTTCATTTTATAAAGGGAACACAATATTTTACACTATTACTGAATATTTTGAGATCACCTGAAGAATAGGCACTCCAACTTATTTCACTTGATGATTAAACACCTTAACGCTTACCTAACCTAACCCCCTCTCCCCAGGTGGTGTTAGGGTGGTTTTTTTTTTTTTTTAATGCTGGTATTAGCCCACCTAGGCACAAGTCACTGACCCACATCGGGACCTAGGGGGAGAAAATGTAATAATTATTCATAGTAAGTAAAATTTATAATAGAAAGTAAAATAAAATAATAATGATAACAATAATAATAATAACTGTAATAATAATAATAATAATAATAATAATAATAATAATAATAATAATAATAATAATAATAATAATAACAATAATAATAATAATAATAATAATAATAATAATAATAATAATAATAATAATAATAATAATAATAAGAACTATAAAGAAAAAAAAATAGTGAGAAACGCTATATGTATGTTGTGTTGTCAAAGTATGAGAAACAATTGAGACCCTGCAATTGTGTGTAAATGAGGCAGGAAGTCAGATCAGCAACCTGGGACTTGGTCACAATTTTCGTGATGCCATATGGCAGCAGGGTCTACCATTAGACAACACATTATGCTTCTAATATCTTCCCAGGCGGTAGTACCTCCCTGTTTGGTAGCTGCCAACCTAATCATTGGGTAAAATAAGCTGGGGTGCCTATTCTTTAGATGATCCTTATTTCCAAATTAAAATGTTACCTCCCCTTCATCTTAACACAGTATCATAACACGAAAGATAACAAAATTAATAGTATCGACAAACAATATCCTGAACATTAGTGACTGGCGTCTTCTGTAAAAAAAACGGAAACTGAGACTAATTCCGATCACGTCCAGCAGACAAACACGACCATTAATAACGCAGTGGTGAGGCCGCAGCTGACTTGACCGACACCACCTAGACCTGCCTCTAGCCTCCTTCGTCTGGCCTCCTGGTAACTGGCCTCTAATGACAGTTTATCTTGAGGGGATTCTACCTAGATAATTGGCTTCTTACGTGACTGTATACCCTATAACTGTTTCTTGAGTGACTGTAATCGATTAAACTCTCTCTCTCTCTCTCTCTCTCTCTCTCTCTCTCTCTCTCTCTCTCTCTCTCTCTCTCTCTCTCTCTCTCTCTCTCTCTCTCTCTCTCTCCTTTCTTATCATCTACCCTTCTTCCTCATGTCTTAAAAACCGCTTCTTTTTATCATCTTTCCCAAGCAACTTATTATTTTTTTGTTTACATTTTTCACGTGTTATTTTTATTCTTTTCTTCATTAATTACTTTAAAATCGTATTCTCAAATACTTTTTGTTGTTCTCACTGTTCTTCGTCAGTAAAATTATCATCATCACATGTTATTCTTATTTTCATTCTGACGGAAACATATATATAGAACTAAATTTGTTTATCTGTGTAACCTGAAGACTCTCCTCCGCCTCCTCTCATCTGCTTCTCCAGTCCTCCTCCCCAGTTAACTTCTTTACAACTGGCTCCTCTTATTCTTATCCTTTTCCTCAATTAGTTTCTTTTTTTCTTCTTCCTCAACTCACCTCCTCCTTTCCCCCCTCCTCCTCCTCCTCTTCCTATTCCTCCTCCCTCCACCTCCCTTCCCTCCAAGCAGGTATACCCTCGTCAGCAGTGTACCTGGGGGGCGGGTGTGGCCACAAGGGACCACAACCCCACGTTGACTGGCCCTCCGTCAACCCCCTCACCAGCATCAAAAGACCAGATTCTATTGCAGCCCAGTCGAACATGAAATTTTGGCCCTGTTAATTAACCACCGCGGAGTCCTGGTTCCTTCTCCCGTGCAGGTGATTCTCGCTCTAGTGTCTACCTGGGAATAAGAGTCAGAATCACCCTGCCGCCTCTCCCTACTTCTAGTATTGTTTTCCTTCTCTCTTGTTGTGATATCTTTGAAACTCTGATAATGAGATGTGAGATGCCCTCCTTGTAATTATCGTTAGAATTCTAAATGTTCCCTCACCCGGAGACGACACACCTGAAGGAGAGGTCGTCCCCGCTCTACACACCTCCCACGGCTTTAAATTAGAGCCAACTTACTCACTTCTGACTCTCCACTTGGCTGGAGGATAGAGCCAAGGAGGGGTTAGGGTGAGGGAGGGAAGGGAGATGGGGGGCGCTGGAGTGGAGTCAGAAGGAGGTGGAGTGTTTGGATGTGATGGTGACATGGTAGGGTGGAGTGGTGGAGTGATGGGGTGTTATGGGAGGGTCAATTGATGGGGTGTTATGAAAGAGCTAAGTGATGGGAATGCTGAGAGAGAATGTATAGGATGATGATGGGATGGAAAGTGAATAAAGATGAGGAATGGAGTAGAAAGGTTAAATGGGGAAGTAAAATAAGATAAAGTTGGAAAAAACAAAGAAAATTGGAAATGGAGAAATAGAGAAAAATGGTTATTAAGCTTCAGTGTGTGTGTGTGGAGGAGTGACGGGGAGGAGGTGGAAAGAAAAGTATAATAATGGGAGAAATAAAGAGGAGAAGAGTGTAGAAGAGGGAATAAAAAGAAATATATAAGATAGAGAAGAAGAATTAATACCATCTAAACAAAACTCCCTTAGGAATAAACTATCAACCATCTTTTAAATAACAGAAAGCTATTTTTTTTTTGTAACCAATTCAATCGATAAATTTTAAGTCTGATGATAAAAATAAACGTTATCTTCCACGTATTTTATTTTCGTGGTTCAATTGGTTATTTTGTTAAGAAGTGTACAGTATAATGTGTGTGAGGAACAGGGGTGTGTGTGTGTGTGTTCATCTGTAGGGAGGTGCACCACTGATTGCTCGTTACCTGCCAGAATGCAAGGAAGACTAGGAACAAAGTTATCATGTTTCAACTATATTTGGGACTCTCCACTTTGTCTCTCTGTTGTTTGTCTCTGTCTCTCTCTCTCTCTCTGTCTCTCTCTCTCTCTCTGTCTCTCTCTCTCTCTCTTTCTCTATTTATCTCTTTCTCCCTCTCTCTCTCTCTCTCTCTCTCCTCCATTATCCTCCCATCCTTTCTATTTACCGTTCTTTCTCTCATATTTTCTCTCATCAATGTATCTTAATTCTTCTTTTGATTTACGATGATACAAGGTAATCGAAAAGTCTCTGTGCAACCTGTAATAACTGGCAATAGTCCTACAGTAATTGTTCATTTTTATACACTAGAAGAAAATGAGGCACGTATGATTCTTTGTGTATATTAATTCCCTTGTTAAATACTATATCAACCAATCAGAGTACAGTCCTGATATCTGAGGGTTGGCGACCACAGTTCTGGCCTCTACCCGCAGCTTTGTCCATTAATTTTGTCGTTATTTGTCCCTCATCCCTAATTATATGATCAAAGTATCTCATTTTTTTCTTTTTCTGTACATTTGAAGTATTTCTCTTGAAGTTTTTGCTAACTTTAGTACTTCTCCATTTATTTTCCTGTCTTAACATTCGACTATAACACCACATTTCAAAGGCCTCCAACCTCTTTCTGGTGTCTGCTGTAAGTGTCTACGCCTCTAACTTATACAACAGTCCTGACCATATATAAGACCTTTCAACAGCCTTTTTCTGAAATTGAAGTTAATGTCCCTTTTTCATTAGGTCTTGTAGACTTTTAACGGTTGTGGTTGCTTGATCTGTTCTTACTACGATTTCGTTCGTACATTTATCATCACAGCTAATGTTACTTCACAAACACAGAAAATATTCCACCTTTTAAGTTAGCTGTTGCCTACCATGAATTTTATTTGAGGATTTATTGACCAATGTGGAAATAATCATTAATTTCGTCTTTACAGCATTAACTAACTCGTATTCTTAGCCTTTTTTCACTAATCTGTTAACCAGTTTTTGTAACGCCTCTTTACTATCCGTGATAAGAGCAATATCATCTACATAGCGTTTATTTCATATTAACTTACCATTAACTTTAATTCCTTCATTGTCACTTATAACTTCTCTCATTAAGATTTATGGATATATAGTATACAATGTTGGAGATAGAACACAGCCTTGTCTTACTCCCTGTCTAACTGTGAGCCAATTAGTAAGTTAATTATTTACTAACACTGCAGCCTACTGTTGCCAGTATTTTTTTATAATTATAATTTTCCTTCATTAATGCCTATTTTTCCCCAGACCTCTATAAGTTTAATGTGTTTTTACCTCATCAAAAGCAGATAAATTATGTTCATTTCCTCTACTTCAGAATTTTGTATTTACAGACACTCGTGATGTTTTCATCTTCGTATGATTTCTTCATTATTAGGACAATTTATTCTCATATGTTAATTTCTTCTATTATGGATTTATTTTGAGCTCCTACGAAGAATGAATCCGAAAAATAAACAGTTTATTTCCTTAAGTTACTTTTTTATCTCTTCTATTCTCAGCCTAACGAGTGACGATAACCACAGTACTATACCAGCCAGACTCACTCTTTTGTTTACATTCAACACAGCACCTCGCTAGAGCTTCTCATCTCAGCACCTCGCCAGAGCTTCTCATATCAGCACCTCGCTAGGGGTTCTCATCTCAGCACCTCGTTAGGGGTTCTCATCTCAGCACCTCGCTAGGGGTTCTCATCTCAGCACCTCGCTAGGGGTTCTCATCTCAGCACCTCGCTAGGGGTTCTCATCTCAGCACCTCGCTAGGGGTTCTCATCTTCTCATCTCAGCACCTCTAGCATCTCCTCGCTAGGGGTTCTCATCTCAGCACCTCGCTAGGGTTCTCATCTCAGCACCTCGCTAGGGGTTCTCATCTCAGCACCTCGCTAGGGGTTCTCATCTCAGCACCTCGCGCTCAGCACCTCGGGTTCTCATCTCAGCACCTCGCTAGGTTCTCATCTCAGCACCTCGCTAGGGGTTCTCATCTCAACACCTCGCTAGGGGTTCTCATCTCAGCACCTCGCTAGGGTTCTCATCTCAGCACCTCGCTAGGGGTTCTCATCTCAGCACCTCGCTGGGGTTCTCATCTCAGCACCTCTAGGGTTCTCATCTCAGCACCTCCTGGGGTTCTCATCTCAGCACCTCGCTAGGGGTTCTCATCTCAGCACCTCGCTAGGGGTTCTCATCTCAGCACCTCGCTAGGGGTTCTCATCTCAGCACCTCGCTAGGGGTTCTCATCTCAGCACCTCGCTAGGGGTTCTCATCTCAGCACCTCGCTAGAGTTCTCATCTCAGCACCTCGCTAGGGGTTCTCATCTCAGCACCTCGCTAGGGGTTCTCATCTCAGCACCTCGCTTGGGGTTCTCATCTCAGCACTTCGCTAGGGGTTCTCATCTCAGCACCTCGCTAGGGGTTCTCATCTCAGCACCTCGCTAGGGGTTCTCATCTCAGCACCTCGCTAGGGGTTCTCATCTCAGCACCTCGCTAGGGGTTCTCATCTCAGCACCTCGCTAGGGGTTCTCATCTCAGCAGTAATGAACTGTGATCATCGTGTGTGTAAGAGAATAATTCACTACCAGATGATGGTTAACCAATAGTCTGTTGAAATTATCAGTGGAGTGGTTGTAAGTATTGAGTGTGTAAGGATTTGTTTAGGTGTACACGAGGTTATATCGTGCGTACATGTATACACAAGATTTTTCTCTTATGCATATAAAGCTATATCATGTGTACATAGTCATATCATGTACACATAAGGTCGTATCGTGTGCACAATGGGTTGAATTGAGCATAAATAAATTTGGATTAGGAGTTGATTAGACTGTCTTGTGTACACAGGAGTCTGTACAGTGTGTATACGAAGGTGTGTACCAGCAGGCTCTCTCTCTCTCTCTCTCTCTCTCTCTCTCTCTCTCTCTCTCTCTCTCTCTCTCTCTCTCTCTCTCTCTCTGTATATATGTATGTATGTATGTATGTATGTATGTATGTATGTATGTATGTATGTATGTCTCACCAAGGAACGAGACAGTGGCAGTGTGGTGTACAGTATCAGCCTCTCTCAGCTACCACGGGGGAGCATCTCTCACCTCCCTTGTTATGAGAGAGACAGAGAGACATACACGACCCCATCATCACCTGCAGTAGAATATATACACCGCGATATATCACTGCTATCATACCATGGAGAGAGAGAGAGAGAGAGAGAGAGAGACACTTAAACATTCTTCCTTGAGACGCCAAGAAGAATATATCTGACTAGAAATGTCTATCTAGCTAAATATGTCTATCAATCTATTAATTCCTCTATCCATTCGACCATCCATCCACTCATCCATAAATCTATCTATCTATCTATCTATCTAACTATCTATCTAACTATCTATCTAACCGTCGCAGGTGATATCAGAAGTAATGATTTTCCACTTTCGGAATATCCTAACCTAACCTAACCTAGCCTAACCTAACCTAGCCTAACCTAACCTAACCTAACCTAACCTAACCTAACCTAACCTAGCCTAACCTAACCTAACCTAACCTAACCTAACCTAACCTAACCTAACCTAACCTAACCTAACTCTTATACAGATGAAATATTTTATATACCTGTATACAATTTCTCTATAATAATGAGGTTCTGGTCAGTGTGAGGAAGGGTACCATTGTAAGAGGCTCCTGTACTAATTGTGTTGATGGGAAGTGGCAAACAGAATGAAGGAGGGAAGGAGGGATAGGATGAGAGAGGGAAGAAGTGATAAAGTGAGGTAGGGAGGGAAAGAAAGAAGGAAGTAGAGTGGGAAGGGAAGGAGGAAAAGGAGAGAGAAAGAGGGGAAGGGTTTGGTGGAAAGAAAGGTTGAGAGTAGGAGCAAGTGATGGGGGGAAGAAGAAGAGGAAAGGAGTGAGTAGGATAAGAACAAGGGAGAAGGAGAGAGACTTTGGAATGGGCAACGGAGAGGTAATAGAGAGGGAGGGAGAAGAGAGGGATATATGAAAGGGAGCGAAGGAGAAAGAGAGAGAGAGAGTGTGTGTGTGTGTGTGTGTGTGTGTGTGTGTGTGGCCTGGAGGGAGGAAGGCGGCGTGAATGGATCAGTCTTCACGTGAGCGACTCCTCTTGTCAGCTCACTCAGTCTTATTTTACAGATGTGAGTTTTCTATGCACCCTAACAAGCAGTCAAGAGATAACAAGGCCATTGCCCCTCTCGCCGCATCTGGTGTGGACAAAGGGAGGGCCGGAGGGTCGAGCCACAACCACAGGCTAATTGGCACACTCACTAAATGAGGGTTGGCACCGAGTTGTTGTCCCTGAGTAGTGCCACGGCTGACGTCTACTTTATTGTCATCTCCCACACGACCACAACACAAAGAATCAGTTATCTAGTCGTTACTGGAGTCTAATGTGTGTGTGTGTGTGTGTGTGTGTGTGTGTGTGTGGTAAAAATAAATACTAAGCATAGATAAAGTTCAAAAGGAGTCAGTGAAGTAAGATGAATGAGGAGCTCATTATAGGTGCTATAGAGATGAGGTTTTGTTGGGGACAATGCAGAAGTCTTGTGTTGATAAGAGGCGGGAGGACGGCGGCCCCCACACTACCTGGGGCCACCTGCCACCACACTACCTGGAGACACCTGCATCCACACTACCTGGAGACACCTGCCCCCCACACAACCTGGAGACACCTGCCACCACACTACCTGGAGACACCTGCATCCACACTACCTGGAGACACCTGCCCCACACAACCTGGAGACACCTGCCACCACACACTACCTGGAGACACCTGCCACCACACTACCTGGGAGACACCTGCCCCCCCCACACACTGCCCAGGAGCACCTGCCATCAAACTACCTGGAGACACCTGCCCCCAAACTACTTGGGAGACACCTGCCATCAAACTACCTGGAGACACCTGCCCCCACACTACCTGGAGACACCTGCCCCCACACTGCCTGGTGACACCTGCCACCACACTACCTGGAGACACCTGCCTGCACTCTGGGGACACCTGCCACCTGGAGACACCTGCCCACCACACCTGGAGACACCTGCACCCCACACTACCTGGAGACACCTGCCCCCACACTACTTGGGACACCTGCCATCAAACTACCTGGAGACACCTGCCCCCACACTACTTGGGAGACACCTGCCCACCACACTAGCTGGGAGACACACCCCACACACTACTTGGAGACACCTGCCCCCCACACTGCTTGGAGGCCTGCCACCACACTACCTGGAGACACCTGCCACCACACTACCTAGAGACACCTGCCCCACACTGCCCAGAGACACCTGCACCACTACCTGGAGACACCTGCCACCACACTACCCTGAGACACCTGCCCCCACACTACTTGGAGACACCTGCCACTACACTACCTAGAGACACCTGCCCACACACTGCTTGGAACACCTACCACCACACTACCTGGAGACACCTGCCACTACACTACTTAGAGACACCTGCCCACACACACACTGCCCCCTTGGACCACCTACCTAGAGACACCTGCCCCCACACTACTTGGACACCTGCCCACACCTGCCACCATACTACCTGGAGACACCTGCCTCCACACACTACTGGAACACCTGCCACCCACCTGCCCCCACCACTTGGAGACACCTGCCCCCCACACTACCTGGGGCACCCCTGCCCCCACACACTACTTGGGCCTGCCCACCACACTACTGGAGACACCTGCCTCCCACACTACTTGGAACACCTGCCCCCCATACTACTTGGAGACACCTGCCACCCTACCCAACACCTGCCTCCACACTGCTTGGAGACACCACCCCCACTACTTGGAGACACCTGCCACCATACTACCTGGAGACACCTGCCTCCACACTGTAGAGAGACACCTGCCCCCACACTACTTGGAGACACCTGCCCGCCATGCCTGGGGCCCCCTCCCACCTGGAGACACCTGCCTCCACACTACTTGGGTACCTGCCCCATACTGCCCCTTGGAGACACCTGCCTCCCACACTGCCCAGAGACACCTGCCACCACACTACCTGGGCACCTGCCCACTACACTACCTGCCTACACCTGCCCACACACTACTTGGAGACCCTGCCCCCCCACACTGCTTGGAGACACCTGCCACCATACTACCTGGAGACACCTGCCCCCACACTACCTGGAGAACACCTGCCCACACACCTGCCCCACTACTTGGAGACACCTGCCACCATACTGCAGGGAACACCTGCCACCACTACCTGGAGACACCTGCCCCACACTGCTTAGACACCTGCCCCCCCACACTACTTGGGCACCTGCCACCATACTGCCTGAAGACACCTGCCTCCACACTGCTTGGATTTCACCTGCCATCAAACTACCTGGGAGACACCTGCCATCAAACTACCTGGAGACACCTGCCCCCACACTACCTGGAGACACCTGCCCCCATACCATGACGTCTGAGGAGAGAGAGAGAGAGAGAGAGAGAGAGAGTACATCCTTTAACTTCTTATACTGTACTACATTTGTCATCACAATCAGTTGCACAGACACATTCTTTTATAATCTTCTATTTCATCTTTAATAAACCAGAAGGGGTCACCTAGTAGGCGTCAAGAGGAAACACAATCAAACAATCTTAGTTATAAAGGCTTACAGGAACAAGTACTGAGCAATTTGACGAACACCGAACTCAGGAGACGAGTCTACGGCACTATAATGGTGTTAGTGGTGGTGTGGGTGATGATAATGGTGGTGATAGTGATGGTTGTGGTGATACGGTGGTGATGATGATACTGGAGGGTGGTGGTGATGGTACCGGTGCCAACTAAACTGGACGGAGATTCACACAGGAAATATAAATAGACTTCCTCATCAGCAATTGACCTAACTCCTCTTTTAGGTAAACAAACAATATTACCGTAAAGGAGTGTGAGGTCGCTAGGGGTGGCACAACTCACACTATACAAACTAATGAAACACAACTTAGTGATAATAATGACCAAGAAGATGGAACTAGACGACCGGAGTTTTCTAAAGACTGGACGGATGATGACAGAAAGTAATGATCAGTGAGGACATCCTGAGCAACGCTCTTGTGCGTTATGCAGAAGACCCGACAGCCGCACCCTTATTCACTACCTCCTAAGATGTCCCCACACACAACGCTTCCGTGACGCCTGCTGGACCACCACTCCACGACCCCCTGACGGAGACACGATGATCCTCCCAATACTGGCCAGATATTTTGTAAATAATATTAATTATGTGTTAAAGGAACATCCTTCCTTCCTTAGGCTTTAGTAAGCCCCTTTATAATATTTATACTGTATATACTTTTCACACTTGCCAGATGATTCTGGTGTCATTGTACAGGGGTACCTAGTGACAGCACTAGGATCCCGCTTCCTCTATCAAGGAATAAACAATTGAAATTGAAATTGAATCAGTGAGGAGGGAAATACATGGAGAAGGAGGTAAAGAAACTCGTTGTGTGTTGACCTCAAAGAAAGATTTATTGAACAGTAAAGGATGAGTATGACACACACTCACGCGTATATTAGTACAGAAGTTGTTAAAATGATTGCCGGTGAATGAACAATAGCATCTCCAGTAGAGCTTCAGTGGATGAAGTCTAATTTATTCATATGTTAGTGGTGATTGTGTCAACCCACTTTGGTGTCATATAACCTATTGTTGACGTGAACAAACACACTGTAAACTTTTACTCCCGACACCTGTTGGTGGGGGTTTGTAACACCTGTGTTTCATTAACTCAGTAAGCGTACATCACAAGAGTAATTCAATAAAAATGATTATATATCAGAATCATAAAATACATTTTTATAGTAAAGTTGACTGTATTACAGGTGGACACACAACACAAATATCTGGGTAGTTAGCGATTATCTGTTTGATGGTCAACAATAATAATTTTTAATATTTCAACTTAGCAGTTTTGTGAGATGATTAAAAAATGGTTGAATAACATGTTTACAGAGCAGGCGTTATTATGACTCTCACAATACCTTAATAAAACACAAAGCAGAGTTTTCGTAACATAAACATGACCTGAGTTTTTTTGTGGGGTCACTTAACACCTGGCAACATACTGTTGGCGCTCTCCTCTACGTGTTTTTCATACCTGACAAAGTAACTCAAAGAGGGAGTCGTGTCTCTCTATGTGATATTTGCCTTACATAAAAGACTAACTTAACCATGACTTTAAAACTTGGTTACTCGTGGTTCTCTGAGTCATATCAGCGTCTTCCGAGTAACTCAAAGCGATTATATCATCTCTTTTAAGGGGGTCCCATCCCTTGGAGTTAACTCAGAGAGGAAGTGTTGACTTTTTCTAGGGTGTTCATACAGTGAAACGTTTGTAGCGGTTGAGTGGATATATCTCTCGCCTCCTATCTTCAGGGTCGTTGGTTCACGCTCGAGGTATCCCCAGTCCACCCAGCTGTGAATGGGTAACAAACTTTCCAGATGAGGAACTGAAGGCAATTTAAGGAGAGAGTGTTGTCTTTTCTTAGAGGGTATCCAGCACCCTCGGAAGTAACTGAGGGACTTAGGGTAGATGGGAAGGAATGAGGGAGAGGGAGGAGAATGGATAAAGACAAACAACTACTGAGAAAGGAGAGTAAAAGAGTGAAGCATGACAGATGAGGAGTTAACCCACCAGCCGCGACAACAGAGCCTTCGAAGACACTCATGAGGCGGGAAACAGGACCACATGAAGATACAGAGCAAGCACGTGAGGCGAGGATACGTGATATGAAGATCTACGATGACACATGATCTGAAGACACTTGATATAAGGACACATGATACTGAAATACATAACAGTATACAGAACACACCACAATAACAACCACCACATTTTAACCACACCACCACCACCACCACCACATTTTAACCACACCCCAACAACCACCACCACAGCAGCGGTGGCACAGGTCCACACTGAGGCTGGGAACCACAATTGGCTGGACACCGGACATGACGCGAGGATGTGTTACACGTCGAGGATGGATATGGTGGTGGTGGAGGAAGAAGAGTAGAAGGAGGAGGAGGAGAAGACGAAGGAGGAGGAGGAGGAGCGGAGGTGTACCCACTCCTGCAGACCCACTCTAGACAATTACTCCAGCAAGCGACACGAAGACAGGGCCATTATACGCAGAGGACAAGATGGAAGACACGGGCGAGGAGAGGCGCTCGAGGTCTTCATATTGCGACGTGTACCACAGCAACACACAGATAACCCAACCCGTCTGGCTCCACCCACCAGGATACAGTCATTAGGGCCGTCGACACTGGTTTTCAGGTGATGGTGACGGCAGGAACTACTGACGTTAAACCAAGTTCACTCACTAAAGGTTAACGCCAATCTGACTTTTCTTTTTTTTTTTTTTGCTAGAAGGAGAATTTATGTTAGTGAGTCCCCAGGTGCCTATCTTCTTCTTCTTCTTCTGGCCAGTGTTCAGGATAGTCCCTAGCACCACACACACACACACACGCACACACACACACACACCAATAACCCGTTCATCATTAGTTCAGACGTAAAACAAGGTAAAGGAAATAACAATAAATCAGTAACATATTATGACGGTTTCGCCAATTTATTTAAGTGTAAGTTTGAGGTCAATAATATGCTCTAACTTCCTTAATAAAAGTAAATATAGCTTATTAAGTGGGTTAGGTCATCGTACTGAAGGGGTTAAGCCCATAAAACACTATAGTAATATTTATTTTATTCATCACACGAATAAATAAACATGGCTTGAATTTACGCCCATTTTACCTTCTTAATTAGCGTAATTATTACTTTAATTAAGAATGTAGACCCTGTAGTTATTACCTGGAGACAATGAGGTATTGATGTAGTTCTTATTCCGACGACAAAAACAGTAGTATAAGGTCGACATTTAATTACAGTGTAACAAAGAAATTACATCAGTGTAATTCCGTTTCCTCTGGTTGACACATTTTCTTTTATCTCGCTGACAGTAATGAAATACGTCACATATACGTAAATACACGATACACACACACACACACACACACAGTTATATAGATTATTATTATTTACTCCCTCTTTCTCTTCCTTCTCCTCTACCATCTCTTCTTCTTCTTCTTCTTCCTCCCCAACAAGTATACTTTATTCCCTATTCTTACTCCCGCATCACCACCTCTTCCTCTTCCTCCTGCATCACCACCACCTCCTCCTCCTCTTCTTCCTCTTCCTCCTGCACCATCACCACCACCACCACCTCCTCTTCTTCCTCTTCCTCCTGCATCACCACCACCTCCTCCTCCTCCTCTCTGCCAAACTCCTCGTCATCACACGTATTACAAGTTATTTTCCTCACTTGGGTTAGACTATTAACGTTTATTAATGAGGACAACGCGGCCCCGTATGTTGATGGTAATTGGGGTAATCCTCTCTTAGCTGTATGTTGTTCCCCCCCTTGGCATAGCAGAAATAGGAAGGAAGAGGAGGAGGAGGAGGAAGAGGAAGAGGAAGAGGTAGGGAAACAAGAGGAGGAAGAAGGAAGATAACTAAGAAAGACTCTGGTGTTGACTCTGTGGAAATAATTTCTCAGACAACTAGCTAGTAAGTCACTCAGGAAAGGCATTCATAGAGCTGGAAAAACGCAGCCGAAAAGTGACATTCTAGAGCTGTTGCTAACTAACTAATCACATCTACACAACTAATTAATTGGTACTCATGTAAACTAGTAATTTATTAATCTAGTGGAATTAGCTACATAAACTATTAGCGTTCTAGTCACTGTAGTTGTTTACAGTAATGTGTCTCAAGTTCGATACCTCTCTTGGGTCGGATACGAGAAGGTTGTTGGTCCAGTGTGACTCCTACTGAACATGGCGGTGGGTGTTACAGGGTTCCTACACCTAGGTTCCAGTATCCTCAATTAAGATATATATATATATATATATATATATATATATATATATATATATATATATATATATATATATATATATATATATATATTATACAACCCGTAACTACCTGCTAGAAACGGGTTCAGTTTCAGAGGTTAAAATCAAGATTGGTACTTTAACTTAATTCCACTCCTTAAAAAAAAATACTGGACGACGTAGAGGAAAATTCACTAGACACGAAATTTATTCATTTATGACCAATACTCCTGGCAGTTATACTTTTCTCTCCGGGTAAAAGAAGCAGAGGGAGAGACGTTATCCATTACACACTCACGTCTCGAGGAGGGCCAGAGGTGGTGTGTTTCAACACTTGCCAATTTACTATATTGGCGCCTCAGGTCCAACACATCCTCCCTGCTCACAATCGTCTGACTGATCCCTAGATTAGACTCAATATAGACGGATGAAGACAGACAATATCAACACTACATATCTCCAAGAACACACTATTGTAATTGTATATAAATATTTCAAAAGGAGAGAGACTGGCGTGAGGGAAGAGCCTTTATCTGCTAGAGTGAGGAGAGACAGAGAGAGGCTGATTTATCTGGTACGTATAGTAGAGTTTGACCTGACGATAAACTGATTCATTACTTACAAGACACAAAAATTATAGAATGTTCAAGAAAATCCTTAATATTAATAGATATATCAGTTCGCAATAATTTAGTTTACTCGAAAAACACCAAAAAAGTTTATTCTAGAAACTATTACCTTACCGATTTATAAAGAGGGAGAAGTGTATACCACCTGTCCCTGAAACCCCAGATTTTCTTCAAATTTTTAAAGACGTTTGGGTATAACTTATAATTTACAATGGCGTTACAGTTTATGTTTCATACTGTAGTTCTGTAAGTGTCACCATTATAGTGTCCATCATTGTTAAGATACAGTGAAATGTTGGTGATGGTAACTCAGTCGTCACCCACTGTCACAATAATAGCCTTGTGACATAACACACCTTTACCATAGTAGTTTACCGGAACAACAAGATGGTGCAGTACCGAGGTAACAATACGACGTGTAACAAGCGACGTGACAACTCCATTTAGGAAATTAGCGACATAACCTGTTCCCGGGGGTGACATAATACACCCTGGTGATGTTAGTGGCGTGACGACCACGTAACTCCTGCCAGTGTGACGACCACGTAACTCCTGCCAGTGTGACGACCACGTGACTCCTGCCAGTGTGACGACCACGTGACTCCTGCCAGTGTGACGACCACGTGACTCCTGCCAGTGTGACGACCACGTGACTTCTAACATACTGAAACCCTTGTAAGTTATTTAATATAATTATGTCAACTTCGCGAATAATAATAATAATAAACAATGGATGGCTAATACTATGTACCTAAAAGCTTGAGCCACACTTAAAAAAAAAACAAAAAAAAAAACAAATGAACAAAGACAAAAATAAAGATATCAGTTATTACAGTTCCCCGGAGTTATATAATGATGCCATCTGGTTAAGGTCAAATTTCTGAAATGTTCGTCTGAGGAAGATTCGGTTGTGTTCAGTAGGGTCAGTTGATAAAGCATCTTCTGATTTGACTGATAGATGATAGTTTTCGTAAGCAAGGGATTAATGCAGTCAATAAACAGTTTTGAATCATACTTGGTTTCTTAGTCACTTTAATTATCAACAGGTGAGAAAATTGAACCGGAGAGAAAACAACATATCACTCAGCCATCGACACACACACACACACACACACACACACACACACACACACACACAAACACACACACAAACACACACACTAGCCAACACTGTTAACTAACATTAAATAACGCAAACTAATAATAAAAAAAAAAAAATACCTCCATGATTTTTCTAGGCTGTAGTCTCTGAAATACAAATAAATACCACGCAGGTGTACTCTGACTATTTTTAAATGAGCTAAGACTCCGACCAGGCTGAAGATAACCTAATGAATGAGGAACGTGAGAAGAGCGAGACAGATGGTAAATACTGTGAATTTAATGAGGTGGTCGGCATCAACTATGTACAGTAGACTACGAGAGGGAGGCTTCTGGTCAGTAGACGGGAGATGACGATAACTAAAGGACTGATTGTCAAAAAAAAAAAAATCAAGCTGAAACAAACACGTGGGTATTTATGCTTATAAGTTTAATTACTTTCTTTGATCAACTGAGAGACTAAAACAAACAATTTAGTTCAGTTTTCTTCAATAATTTGTACATTATCTATACACAGCTTTTGGTTTATTCATTATATTGTACATTGCGTTGTTCTACGTCGTTCAGGAGCTGTTGAGTAGTCATGTGATGATAGATAACTGCATATGTACTTATTATTCTTTCTTTTCTAGTTCCTGACGCTAATGTAAACATGGCCATCACGACCTGTTTATATCTATTAGCACAAAAGTTGATCAGATCAAGTCTGTTAAACCTTCTATTAGTGTAATTCATTCACCTCAATATTTCACTCGTGATGTATTGGTTTAAGTCGTCCACTAAATGACACTACAATAGTCATAGTGAAACGATAATTGCTAGGAGCGGTGGCGGCCGGGCTCATAACTGCGGCTTCATTATTTAACTAGCAAGATTAGCTCTTCATTTCGTGGCTGCAATTTGAAACTCCATCACGATGTAGAAATCAACAACAAGCAATACTGTAAATGAAATAATGAACATAGAATGTGTAAATTTGATGAGATTTTTGGCATCTAAGTGAGAGCTAACAATAAATATAGTTGTCGTTGTTACGTCGTGTATAATTATGAAGACAATCTTAACTACAGACTTTTTTTACGACTGAATGACCATGACGCGTTTTCTGTCTGGCACTTTAAAACGGGGGGAGGAGTGCCAGGAACAAACCAAATTGAAGAATAACAGAGTCAGTCCAGACCACAAACGTCATAATTATATTTTCATGGTGTTCGTCAGTTCCTCACCCCTAAAGCTGTGACTACAGTTCTTCATATGAAAATCAAATCCTTATCACATAGGGTAACTATACATAAACAAACAAGATGGCCGAAGCTGACTATAACTTGTTAAACAGCAGCTGGTGTGTCATCCTCCCATTGACTGTTTCTATTTTATAATTATTTATCATTTCGCCACTTATCAGCTTACTAGCCGTTCGGGCAATTGGCTGGTTACGACCTTTATTTGTCCAGTGGTATTACAGGAGGAAACCTGTGATGTTTGATAGTCACCCTGGATAACACCCTTCTCACGTGTGACTCGAACCCATGACAATGGTCACATAGTGGTGAGAGATAAGTGTGTTAAGCCTTGTACACATCTGTCGACATGCCGTCTAACACGTGAAGTCTGACCGACAGTGTTGATCAGGCTTGGCTGATGAGTTGTAGACACCAGTCACCATCATTCGTTGTCTGACCACAGTGTTGTGAGTAATGACTCCAGTTTCACGCGTAACGAAAGCTGTTTTGTGGAGAGTGGTGATTGCTTGTGCGATAAAGAAGAGGAGAAGAGTGAAGAAAAGAATATTGTGGTGCAAACAGTGGTTAATGAAGAGGCGCTTCATGGGTAGTTTTAAGCATATTTCATAAACTTGCAATAGAAAGTGAAGAAATTTGTCAAAATTATGCCAGATTACCAGTAAAGGCCATTTTTGTCTTTCTGAAAAGTAAAACCGCTAATAGAGAGACTAGAGTGTTTCATGCAGGAGCAAGTCTCGAAGCTACTTTTCGGTATCTAGCAACTGGATGCTGCTATACAAGTTTACAATATTCCACACGGATTTCTAAACAAGTTCTTGAGAACTTAAGTGCAATTATTCCTGAGACATGCCAAGCTATCTACCAAGTACCCAACGAAAACTACATGAAGGTAAGAATAGCTAAATTTGATTTGAACAAGTTGTAAATAAAAACAATTTGGTTAATTAGGTTTATTACCAATGTAATTGCTTACAATTATGTATACCAATATGAGGCATTAACCTAACAGTGATCGAACACTAGAAAAGCCGTCATTGATCAGGCACAAACACCAATTTGTGTCGGGAGGTGGCTGTTTGACAGTCACGCCGGACTGCATGCCATGTGTACCGGGTACACATGGTAGGAGTTCTCATCGCCCGGTGGGGGAGAGGCGCACCGACAAATTATGTCTCGTTTAGTAACGTGTCCTAAATCTGTGAACGCTGAAATTTTATATGAAGTCTTAGATAATATTGGGAAAAAAGAATGAAGCGTTAGTGCATCGCGTATTCCTCATTATGTGAACAACAGTCATACTCTTAATGTTAACTTCTTTGCCAAACCTGGCAAATGTGCCGTTGCACAGGGAGAAATGTTATTTATATGCGTTTGTAATATGCTAGAATAACATATTATACCATACTGGGGGGATAAATATAGGGTTAATAATAATGGTGATATAATGACCACACTATAGACTGTTTCAGAATTAGGGGCGCTAGGTCACTGTATTATAATCCACGGGTTTGAGAACTTTCATTTCGCCGGAATTCTGATGTACTTTTATTATTATTATTATTATTATTATTATTATTATTATTATTATTATTATTATTAGTATTATTATTATTATTATTATTATTATTATTATTATTATTATTATTATTATTATTATTATTATTATTATTATTTTTATTATTATTATTATTATTATTATTATTATTATTATTATTATTATTATTTTTTATTATTATTATTATTATTATTATTATTATTATTATTATTATTATTATTATTATTATTATTATTATTATTATTATTATTATTATTATTATTATTATTATTATTATTATTATTATTATTATTATTATTATTATTATTATTATTATTATTATTATTATTATTATTATTATTATTATTATTATTATTATTATTATTATTATTATTATTATTATTATTATTATTATTATTATTATTATTATTATTATTATTATTATTATTATTATTATTATTATTATTATTATTATTATTATTATTATTATTATTATTATTATTATTATTACGTGTCCAGACGTTGCTAAGATATAGTCTGGCTTTTGTTATATTTCCCCCAGCCTTTTAAACACCTGCTCGATCTTATTCTCACCAGTGTGTCTCCCCTCGAGTTTCCAGCAGTTACCTTAAGTGTCGATGGAGTTTGTTTTTGCCACTATATGCTGAAGCTTACACTCGGGTTGTGTTATGGCCAATACTTTCTTGAGAAATGTTGACTGTTATATATTATTATATACAGTAGCACTAAAAGGATTATTGTTTATGCTTGTCTGTGCTTTTATAACTAAGGTCTTCAAGCATGTACCCTTAGCCAGTCCAAACACTAGACAACAAATCTTAGAAAATTCAAGTAATTCGTCCTGTTATAAAGGATCAAAACTCAAGGGATTAGATTACATTTTCTAGATGACTTTATTGATAAGATAAAGGATACATATTAAAGAAGTGGCAACATCGGGCATTAAAACAGGTGACATACGCATTTTTCATTCTTAAAGGCTCGTGGATATTGCGGTGAAATCATCTTAATAGTTATATACTCTGCTGACTCAAGCACTGACCTAAACCCCAGAGCTCAGTCATGCTGGCAGTAGAGGTGAAAAAGTCTGCTTTTGTTGTTGTTTCATACAGTATTCTTATCTTTCAGATGCCTGGGTCTTTAACCCCTTGAGTACGATGACGTAGCCCCTCGAGACGATGACTGGAGGGGTGGAATCATCATACCCAAGAGGATTCATCAACATACTTAAAGGGGAATAAGTCAAAATAATCAAGGAGTTAAGTTATCGTGCTCAAAAAGTTAAGTTATCGCGCTCAAGGAGTTAAGTTATCACGCTCAAGGAGTTAAGTTATCGTGCTTAAGAAGTTACGTTATCGTGCTCAAAGAGTTAAGTTATCGCGCTCAAGGAGTTAAGTTATCACGCTCAAGGAGTTAAGTTATCGCGCTCAAGGAGTTAAGTTATCGTGCTCATGGGGGTTAAGTTATACCCAAGAAGTTAATTATTCATTGTACTCCAAAGGTTAAATATCGTTCAATAAGTCTTAACTTCTACACTAATCAATGAACAACTTTTACAAATCTAAGATGGTTTTCCTTAATAAAATGTGGGGTAGATTAATCTCCAAGGAGAATAATTACGATGAAACAAAAGAAATATAGAAACGTAGTGAGTTTGCATTACCAGGGATGTAAATTTAATAAGATTGCTCTCAGCGAAGGACCTAAAAGAGCGTTCACAAAAAATCTTTCAACAACCCGTATTTTTAACGCGTAATGTAAGTTGTGGCGATGCATCTTGAGGGCCGGAGAAGCTGAGGTCAACATTTATTTCTATAAGTGAAGTGAAAGAGGAAATTTATGAAGATAAATAAATAAAGTTTGTGCAACAGCTGGCGGTGATTTGCATATCATTTCCTGGCAGGTCTTGAAGGGCGGTGGGAGGGAGTGTCCGGTCGTTTATTTTGAAGTATATCACTACAGCGCTAACAAAATAACAAAGCTCTATGTAATTACACAATACATGCTATATTATTTTTATACGATTTTATAACTTAGTTCTCTATTATTTGTATATTATCATCATTTTGTTTATAATGTTTCTTAAGCACCTGTTTATAGTTTAAAGTTTATTCCATGACTCTTGTAACTAATATACAGACATTTTTCTACAAATTATTACTTTTGCTATAATTTCCAAATCATTAACTGCAGTAAATCTTCCAAAATGTCTGAAAAAAAGTAAATAGTTGTCTTTCAAATCAGAATAAATCTAACATTACTATAAAGTTTATATACAGGACGTCGTTCTTTACTGTCTCTTATATTATTTATATTTTATTACGTAAAATTATAATAATAAAGCTGTCAGAATTGGAGTATAAGGGTCTTGTTGACAGCTGGAGTTATGAACACAAGGGAAAGTGTTTCTAGCACACCAACTACCAGTCATGAGTCAAGTGATCACGGGCGAGTGTGTATAACAGGGCGGTACCTTGACAACCTCGGGCGATTTTACTCAGTTTTGTGTCACAGTATCAAAATAGCCAGCCAGTGGATCTCCCCAAGTCCCACACAGAAAGAATCAAGACAATCTGTTTGTTAGTTACTGAGATTGGGTTAAGAATCCTGACTGAGAGTATGAACCTAACTCACTCACTAGACAACAGAACTTTATACCATCTTGACGTAGTTTAGTGGACGTTAAAGTCTTCACGGGGGTCACAGTCCACGTCATGATGAGGGGACGCTGATACACATCTGGTAAACAAAAGACAGTGTACTCAACAAGATTATACAAAAAACAGTTTCTTCTAATGATGAGAAAAATAGCGTGTAGTGAGGAACATTTAGTGAATCAGCGTTTAATAACTCAACTCTGAAATTCATTGTACAAGTAACGTTACTATTCGGGAATGACTCGTGAAGCAGTGGAAGTGTTGTCTTCAGGCGTCAGCTGTGTGGCAGTAATTAAATGATTTGAAAACGAGATTCTACTAAATTTTCCTGTAAAGATCATTAACCATGACGAGTGAGCAGCTGTTCAAGGCAATAAGGTGTGTTAGGCAAATACCTGTGACACTCGACGTCACGAAGTCCAGATGGATGGTGTGTGCTATGGCCTGCGAGAACCGGGTCCTCCTCCCTCATGCACTGTACCTCAAGGCTCTCTGGTAGTCCACTACCTGTTCAGATAAGCTGTTGCTTCCACAGGTATACTTTTGGTTCGGTTACTGTTTTGGGTCAGTCAGTGTTCTTATTGTTATCATTTACGATATTGCTGTATTTATTACCATCTTTTCACACACACACACACACACACACACACACACACACACACACACACACACACACACACACACACACACACACACACACACACACACACACACATAAGTGAGTGAGGGTAACAGTGCATCCAGGGAACGAGCATCTAATCAGTTTTACCTGGGTCAACTCATCAGCATGCGGGAGCTTAGAGCAGTGTAATTAGCCCTGTAGATATGTATATAAATTACAAATTAGTAAGACGGTTACAGTATATATCATATTTCATACGAGACGGATTAATTAATAACTGAATTACTCAAATTTTTATTAATATACTAAACTCAGAAAAGGAACATAAAATGGAGAGAAAATTTACGAAATTCGACGAAGTAAACATCCAGACGAGCCTCAAGACCTGGTAAAGATACCCCCCCCCCCTCCACACCTGCACCACGATACCCAGAAGGTCCCTGTCTTACCTGTGTTTAATTAAGAGTACGATAAATGGCTAATGAATCTCTAAAGTATTAACTACTGTTGGAATTTAGTGAAAATACTTTGTTAATATTAGATTATATTTTTTTACTAATCGATGAGTCAGGTACTGGAGTGTGTCAGCTGTTTTGTGACGATCAGGCTTCACCCCAAAAGATTATCATACACTCTTATAGGTTTAGATTTGATAGTTCCTTGTACATGTTCAGTCAGTACACCCAAGAACCTGTACCATACCTGCCTAATATTGGCCAACAGTACGTAACAGACAACTGACTATCCGTCCGTCCGTCCGCCCTATTGGCTACTAGACAAGAGGTTAAGATAAATTAAAATAAAATAAGCGACCAAAACTTGGACTCCAGAATCAGGTCAAACCAGCTTTCACTCATGCCAGCCACCTGTACGGCCAGCCATCTTTACGACCAGCCATCTGTACGACCAGTCACCTACACGACCAGTCTCCTACACGACCAGCCACCTGTACGACCAGCCACCTGTACGACCAGCCACCTGTACGACCAGCCACCTGTACGACCAGCCACCTGTACGACCAGCCACCTGTACTACCACCTAATTATTTTTCACCCACAAAAGTCCTGTCCCCTCTCCTGAACCACGAACCTATAGATCTAGACTCGTGAATCCAAAGCATTTATGAATAGAATAATGAATCAGTATTTACTGCTTCGGGTTCACGAGTCTGGATCTCGGGGTCCGTGAAGCAGCAGGAGAGGCGACAGGACTTATGTGGGTGACTGTACATATAACGCTACATATTTACCGTCCGCGGTCATTACCTGAATCAGTCACTACTCTGGTCACCCCTTGATGGTCAGTAACGTTAGACTTGATTAGGTTAGGTTTGGTTAGTTAAACTGTTATGAGTAGTATTGTGAAAGCCTGTCTGTGTAAGAGACCCTGGCTGTGATTGGTTGTTTAGTGTCATACCTGCGCCAATCGTAATGCTACATATGGCCACATGAACCAATTAGCTTCTGGATAACCTCGACCTCTCTCTCGTTCAACAGGTGGAAGCCACACTGTGTTCCTTCATACATGTGATCGTAAATGTCCGGATGAATGATTTATCAGCCTCCTACTTACCTATGCCGCTCCCCTTCAATAATATACAACTAGCAGGTCTGGCAAGAACTCAGAGTGGCTGATGAGTGTTCTATAGACATTGAGTGGCCACGAACTAATGTGTACTAATAGCCAAGTAACTCATTATACAGATCCTATACACATCTCGCCCTCTATAGTAAGACTCGATCCTCTTTTCTTCACTAACTTATTCTTAGTTTAGTTAATATATTCTCACGGGGAAAGACATAACGATATAAATTACTCTTTCTATTATATATTTTTTCTTACCTAAATAATACTTTCTTGTGACTCGTCAGAACTATCATGACGTAATATTTGATAAAGAGGTGAGTCTTCATCCTTAGTTATTAATGTCTGGTAAATTATGATCACATTACCACACGTTAGCAGCTCCCTATAATCCTCTGTCTCAACACACACACAGGGGGGGGGGGAGGGGGGCGACTTGTGGGTTCTGACATGAAAATAATAATTCTGAACACTTTCATAATTTTCCCCAGGTGTGTCGTCCATGCACGTGTGTCTCCCAGCTGACGGTGTCGGTGGAGCGTTAGTTGAAAGTTGTGTTAAGTACGTGACGCAGCGTCGTCTATCATGGCTGAAATATCATGATATATTTCCTGAAAATATTCCTCCGTTTATAAATAGATCGTCGATTTAATGAGCCGATGTCAAACTAAATAATATACTAATATACTAATTTTATTTCCCGATAAAAATTTGATATTTGTGATTAGTTTATAGATACTTGCTATAATTTGTTGTATGATTCATGGTTAAGAAATCATTACCAGCGACCACTTGTACTGTATTAGTAAATTTACTACATTTGGTGTATATGAAAAATCTGTATCGAAACTACGCCGAAACGAATGCTGGTTGGTGTACTATATATAACTCACACCTCTAGCGTTACCAGAGCAAAAACATCTTGATAATTACTCTACCTCGGTGTTGTGGTCCCGAGGCCGTCTCGTGAGTCTGTCTGGTTGGTCGGTGTCACTCCCTGGCTGACTGAGTGTCACGCACACGTTCAAGGTTCCATGCGGGTGTAGGAAGCGAGCTTGTTGGTTCTGGCTTCGTCTCAGAACTTGTCAAGGTTTAAGAGATTTTATATATAAGGTATATTTTCTTATTGTGGAAAGTTAAGAGTTATGGATGATAGCCGGAACGTATTTTCACTTTTTGTTTGTTTGTTTGGTAGATCCATGTGTATAAAGGTGTAGACAGAGAAAGAATACATATTTTCTTCGCTGTTTTTTTATATGGTCGTGTTTCATTGGTGTTGTCTGTATGAGCGGTGGTGCCTGATGAAGAGTGTGTGTGTGTGAGACGCCTGATGACAACACAACACCACCACCACCACCACCACCACCACCACCTCCTCCTCCTCGCTTATGAAGACGGTGTGTAGCTCTGGCCTGGTGTGTGGTGGAAGTGTGTGTGTGTGTGTGTGTGTGTACGAGGATTCCATGTGGTGCTCCAGACATACACCTCTGCCTCACCTGTAGTAGTGGGTGAAGGTGACGCAGGTGTTCCGTGAATGCCATGCTCTCGTTGATTGATTGATTGATACGTTTATTGAGATAAAAAAAACATTAATACATCTCAAAGGGATGAAGTGACATAAGTCATCCCCACCCCAGTCCAGGAATGTCCCTCTCAGGACTCACATAAATCCCTAATATTTCATATAATCAGTTATAGTACATAGTTATATTCTAGATGAAAAATTTCTATATTTCTTTAATATTTCATCTATTTTCCTATTTTTAAACATCCACTCTATTTGCATGGGGACATTATTTATATGGGCATTTCTATATACATTAAGCAATGGGCATTCCAGTATATAATGTGGCAGGGTATGGGATCTGGATGTTCTACAAACTCTACATTCTTTATCCTGTTCACTTCTCTCAGCTCCAAGTTCCCAATAATATTTATATCCTAATCTTAACCTCATATACACTGAATCTTTCCACCTACTCCTATCTTTCCCATATGTAAATTTTGTGTTCATGAGAACATGATGGTAATGTTTCATTGTTTCACTTTTCTCGTATATTTCATTCCTTTTGAAATTATCTTCTATTGATTGTATTTTCCGTAATTTGCTCCTTAATTGCTTCAAGGTTTTAGTACATATTATGTCGATCTCGGCCTTTTCCGTGGCTCTTTTTGCTATTATATCTACTGCTTCATTAAGACCAATCCCCACATGTGAAGGGACCCATACAAATTGAACATTATGGCCATTTTTCCTTATTGTATTTACTAATTTTCTACATGAACCAATAATGTGTCCAAAGACTGGACTCCCACTGTTCAAAGAATCCAAAGCTGCCCTACTATCAACAAAAAAATATGCATCTTTATACCTCTTTACAACATTTTCCAATCCTACTAACATTGCATATAACTCAGCTTGTGTTGATGAAATAAAACTGCTCAACCGAAGTCCAATTTTGATGTCATCATTTCCTTGTTCTGTGTACTGTCTTATAAGGATCCCACACCCTGCCCTGCCACTTGACATAACTGAACCGTCACAATATACATGCAATGTGTTTATTTTAGGCAAATTACTAATCTTATTCCCATATAAAGCCCTTAACTGTCCTGGTTCATGTAATGATTTCTTCATTGTGAGAGGCACTATGTCTAACTCTACTTCTCGTTCTTCCCAGGGTGGATTCTTACAACTTTTCTGAACAGCTGTACACCAGTCTGCCAGATTACATTTTTTAATAATATTTACTAATCCATTCATGTATCCTCTCTTGCCTTGCCTGCAGAAGGTCCTTTTATCTTTTAAACCATCATTTATATCTTGTACAAATTTACCTCCACTGTTCCCTCTCATTAATCAAACTGCTGCAACTGTATTAATTTCATTGACCCTCTGTGAAATGCTCTGTAACCCTAGTTCCATTTTCATTATCTCAATCATTGCATTCTTTTGACACCCTAAAATTATTCTCATTGCTTCATTTTGCATGATCTCAAGCTTCCGTAGCCTTCCTTCACCAGTACAAGAGAGGACAGGTGCTGCATAGTCTATAAGTGATCTGATGGTAGAAATATACATCATTCTCAGTATGGGTACCCCAGCACCTTTACCACAACATGCTAGAGCCTTCAAGGGCTGTAATCTTGCTCTACATTGAGTGAGGACATGATATATTTCTGCCTCTTTACTTTCACAAGTAAAGCCAATATACATTCCTAAATATTTATACTTTGACACTTTCTCAACAATTTTTCCATTTAGAAAAACGAATTCAGTTCCTCTTCCTTTACATTCACACTTGGTTTTTTCTTCATTGATAACTAAGCCCATCTTTTGAGAAAGAACACTAAAATTCTTTAATGCAATCTGCAAATTTTTGACAGAGTTTCCTTGAAATAAGATGTCATCTGCATAAATGATGAGATTTCTTCACCCCTAGTTCAAGTGCTCTTTCCTCAGACAAACATCTCTGATATCATGCACAGATTCTCCTTCCATGCAAGTAGTCACCTATCCAGTGTAACAACTTTCCTGATACCCCTAGAGCAGCCAGTTCATTCATAACTACTTCACTGTGAGCTTTATCAAATGCTCCTTGTAAATCCACAAAAACTCTACAGGTGTTCCGTGAATGCCATGCTCTCGTTGACCATCTTGATACCTGCCTCTTAATAGTATCACGCAGGTACAGGAGCAACACAGCCAGGTGGGACGTGTTCATTGGGTACATCAACACCTCTCGTGAGTCTCAATACACCTACACCTGCTGGGTATACTAACTTCACTTTCACCTACGAGTAAATTGTCCATTATAACTTTCAAGAAGGTAATGTGTCCATCAGTAATTAGTGAATTATGATCCCTTGTTGTGAGATGATGGGACAGTTTGAACGCTCTCTCTCACACTGTATATACTCTTACGATATGAAGGATTTCTTTTATAATTGTTAATATATCCAAGTGGATTAAATGAGTGAAAGTGATAATATACCTGACTGAGCTGTTGGCATCACGATCTTAACCTGACCATGAGTTCGTCTTTCGGCCTTTGATGATTCATTAAGTGTTATCTTGTGATCACCGTTAGCCCAGCCTCTCTGTGTGTTACGTGAGACTGAAGTTACCTGGGATCACATACCTGAGCATGAGTCACTCAGGTAAGTTTTTTTTTTTTCAAGAAGCTGGTGACTGACTAGGTTAAGTAACTTAGATGAAGTCAAACTAGTTCTTTAACACCTCCCCCACCTACTGTCACTGCCCGCCCCATGTCAGTCCTCCCTTGAAGTGGATTAAATGCCAAGATTCGAGTGAACCAGATTAGCAAAACACACACACACACGCACACACAAACACACACACATACACACACTGAACTCACAGGTAGTAATTATATTTTAAGAGGTGTACAGACTCAATCATCTCTGCCCCCCGCTTGTAACTTTTGAAGTGAGACAAGTGAGACAAGCGAGACAAATGAGACAGGTGAGACAGATGAGACAAGTGAGACAGGTGAGACAAGCGAGACAGGTGAGACAAGTGAGACAGGCGAGACAGGTGAGACAGACGAGACAGGTGAGACAAGCGAGACAGGTGAGACAGATGAGACAAGTGAGACAGGCGAGACAGGTGAGACAGGCGAGAGAGGCGAGACAGGTGAGACAGGTGAGACGGGTGAGACAAGTGAGACAAGTGAGACAGGTGAGACAAGCGAGACAGGTGAGACAAGCGAGACAGGTGAGACAAGCGAGACAGATGAGACAAGCGAGACAGGTGAGACAAGCTAGACAGGTGAAACAAGTGAGGCAGGTGAGAGAGGAGGCCGCCAGGGACCACCCCTCGGCGGCTCCTCTAAAACAAATGGCTTAAAAGGAAAAGTTGAGAAAGTGAGTCTAATGCTAAGATCTGCCGCGGGTAAAAGTTCACCCCCTTGAGAGTATATCATGATGACCTTTACCTTGTGTGTGTGTGTGTGTGTGTGTGTACTACTACTACTACTACTACTACTACTACTACTATTACTTTTTACTTATTTTTTATTTTTTTATACTACGTGGCCTCCAGCCTCCCCCAATAGCCACACCTTCGCCACCATTTAATTACCTTAATATTAAATATCCTAATACATAAGTAGCTTTCCTATCTGTGTTAAATTAGTTGAGCCGCAGATCTATGCGGCATTCAGTGACTGTAGCCTCATAGTCAATATCTGCAGCAGTTGTCGGAGTTGGGGCAGAAGCTCTCGTTCCCCTGAGGCAGAGCAAATCCGACCGAAGGAGAGAGAAAGATAGTCGACATCTCATCCAGGCTGTAACATAACTTCTGGGCTGCTGCTTCTGTTCGGAGATCACCTCCGCGAGTCTGGCGTAGAAACATCTTGCACTTGGTCCCATCCCACCAGAGGTTGTGAACACTAGAGGAGTGAAGCTGCCTTGATCAACGTTTTGAATTCTCTCCCCATATGCCCTTCTCTTGTCGTTCTCGTTTCTCCTATGTGCTGCATCGAGAGCTAGGTTACGGTGACATGCGGCCATGGGATCAAAAATCCTGATGTCGAAGAAAGCTCGCTGTCCCCGCGTCCAGAATCCTCGAGCACTGACGTCCACACGGGCTTCGTTAGATGTGTTTGAAGTCCTGTGTTGGAAGATCTCACCATCCAATGGAAGGAGGGTCGGTTCTACCATGACATCCCGGCAGATTTCCTTCAACATATTTGCTGTGAGGTCCCTTACCTCGTCATGCCTCATGCATATGAAGCCCTCTTTCTTGCACACCATGGCGTGATCGCCATCATAGGAAGAGCCACACACGCATTGGGAGGGCAAACCTTCTACTGGCCGACCGTACCTTAGAGCAATGGCATCTGTAAATTATTGTTTATGAAGACTGAAACCATTTGCCCTTATCGGTAACGTAGTTAACCAGTTCGAGGCGCCCACCTCCTGCGCTATAGCTACTTTTTTTCAGATTTTCTGGTACCTGTAGCAACAATTGCTGCAACTTATCATTTTGGCAGTGCTGTCGATCTGTCGTAATGGACCTACGAATCTTATTTACTTCACTGGTATCCACTTCCCCTTTTGCATTCTGGGCTATTATGTGGTCCGTGAGGGCTGCTGTGAGCTTAAGTGAATTTTGATGTTCGGTGGCAGCAATCTCCTCTGGATTGGTTAGTCCAATCCCTCCCAGTCTTGATGGAAGTGCAAGAAGTGCTCTTTCTGCTACTACTACTACTACTACTACTTTTTTTTTTTCGAATGGCCTCCAGCCTCCCCCAATTGCCACACCTTCGCCACCATTTATTTACCTTAATATTAAATATCCTAATACATAAGAAGCTATCCTATCTGTGTTAAATTAGTTGAGCGGCAGATCTATGCGGCATTCAGTGACTGTAGCCTCATAGTCAATATCTGCAGCAGTTGTCGGAGTAGGGGCAGAAGCTCTCGTTCCCCTGAGGCAGAGCAAAGCCGACTACTACTACTACTACCACTAATAATAATAATAATAATAATAATAATAATAATAATAATAATAATAATAATAATAATAATAATAATAATAATAATAATAATAATAATAATAATAATAATAATAATAATAATAATAATAATAATAATAATAATAATAATAATAATAATAATAAAAATGAACAGTTATATTCAACCACGTAAAAAAATAAAATCTGTTAGTTTGTCTGTCGATCACTGTAATCCCACACGTCTCCACATCTTTGGTCCCAGTGTAGCCAGACCAGACATGTAGGGTCAGGGTCCTCCTAGTGTAGCTGTAAATGTCTTATGAGGTGAGCTAGAAGTGTTTTGATCTCCGCTAGTACTGAGTGAGGGAGAGGAGGAACTAGTTAGCACTGTCACTAGTCGGGTGGAGCATTAAGGACGGCTAGTTTTTATTAAGGGTTGCATAATACTGGTGCTATTGGACAGTTACAGGTACTAGTAGTGATAATTGTTCAGTTTTATCCAGCCACTGGTAGAGATGATTCCCCAAATAACAATATAAGAATGGAAGAATTATAACACGTCTATTGGTCCATACTCTGTAGCCCTTATCACACCAGTATAACCTATATATATATATTAAGCTTTCCAACGAGTTCCAGTTCATGATGGTATTTGGTAACTCATTCTACTCATCCACATCTGTAAAGTTTAACCAATGTTTATCTAATTCCCTCCTAAAGCAAAATTTCTCTCATTTAACTACATATACGAATCAGTTCACCTGTGTACACGTCGACATAGCAACTTGAGACAGCCAGTCATTACAGCACCATTATCAACACTTCCCTCAACAACTCGATCTCTCTGTAATATTTAAGACCAACATATATTTTTAACTCTTCAACATGTCTGCAGTAGATAATAACAAGACCTGTAAGATATAATAGACTCCTGGCTACACATTGTGACATATACTCGATCTGTATATCTATATAACACATCTACCTGCTAAATATATATCAAATTATAGAATCATTTTATATTTAACGAGAGGAACAGACGGGCATACAGAAGGATATGACCAGAGTAGTATATTCCTATGGGGGAATAAAATACATTAACACCGAACTGAGGCATCGTGACTCCATATTTTATTTTTAGTATAACTCTTAAAATGGCGCTCTGGATATATTATAATGGTGAGATGTGAAGAAAGAGAGAGAGAGAGAGAGAGAGAGAGAGAGAGAGAGAGAGAGAGAGAGAGAGAGACGGATGATGTGAAGGAAGATGGCGAGACAGAGTTACCTGGCCGTCACAACACACAGGTAATTAACAGTAATCTACCTGGCGCAGGAATGACGTATACAGCGGTGATAAACGACCATTGTTGTTGAACGTTTTTAGTGGTAGAGAGTGTGGTTGGCTCCTCGTTATATTATATTGTTGATCAGTTACAAGAATGCAACATCAGCTAAAAAAAATAATAACATACAGGAAGAACATGTTTATAATGCG
>NW_024714126.1:67500-142500 GCF_018991925.1 Homarus americanus | reverse complement strand
TGTGTCTGTGTTTGTGTTTTGTGTCTGTGTTTGTGTTTGTGTCTGTGGTTTAGTGTTTGTGTGTTTGTGTTTGTGTCTGTGTTTGTGTCTGTGTTTGTGTTTGTGTCTGTGTTTGTGTCTGTGTTTGTGTTTGTGTCTGTGTTTGTGTCTGTGTTTGTGTCTGTGTTTGTGCCTGTGTTTGTGTTTGTGTTTGTGTCTGTGTTTGTGTTTGTGTCTGTGTTTGTGTTTGTCTCTTCATTTCATATCGACTGGGCTATAGAAGTTTTAATTCCCACGACAATAAACTTGACGAAGTAAGCCATTAGGTAAACACAAACCAAACTGACAGTAGAAATTAGTCAGTATTCGTGTTATGTGTGAGTTGTTGAATAGCTAATCCCAAAGTTGTATCTCCAAGAACATGTACTTTACTCTTTGTTACTTCTTCAACCGTTTACAAACTTCTGCCCAAAAGTCAGATTTGGTCAACGTTCAAATGATTTTTCACCAGCCTGTTTAATGGACTAATATTTAGGTCACAAGCATTTTGGTGACCCCGTCATGAAAGGTCAAAGGTCAGAGGTCAGGTATGAAGGAGAGAATGAAATGATGATAGTAGGGGATTTGTTTATTTCATAGTTAGACCCTTTTTATTGTATATATTTTTTTTATTAATTTTTCTTTGCCTTCTTTTCGTTCTTCTTACCTACAGTAGAGGCTGATCCTCCGTCTCCTCAAACAAGTGAAGTCTTGGAGCGTCTCTCACGACAAGAAAAAAAATCACTTCCTTATAAGATCCCAAAAACCCTACGATTATAATGAAAGATATAATGGTTCAGGGAAAAAAACAAAAACATTTAAAAATTATTTTAAAGATTCTAAAAAGGAATGAAAAGTTTTTCTTTTATAATATAAAGTGAACAAGTGTAATTAAGTGACTTTCATCTTCTTTATCTTCTCCATCCTGAGTTTACTCCGTTCCTACCCTTCTCCTCCTCCATCTCCTTCTACTCTTCCGCCTCTCACATTTCCACTTCTTCCTTTTGCCAGTTCTTATGACCTCCAACACGGTCACAAGAGGTCAGGGAGATACCAGTCACGATTCCACAATACACCTTGTGCGTGAAAGATCAACTGGTACTTTCTTTCCAGGTCACTGCTTATGGGAAGAAGACCCGTTGTATGAGGTCAATATATTTCCTCTGTCAGGACAAACTAACTGGAATGAATTTTTTAATAGTTTGAGCTTTACCGACTACTTCATTCTCTCCGTGTTAGCTGAACCAAATTTTACGACTGGCAATATTACCCGCCTCCGTCAGTGTAGGATGCTAAAGGTCGCTTACCTTCCACCAAGAGGTTACGGTGGCTCCTCGTGCGATGCGTCGACCAGACTCTGAGGGTCACACACCAGTTTCTTGATTTTATGAATACCACACAATCACACACTCAGATCCTCATAACAGAATCTTGACCTCAGGGGTATCACTGGGCCCTCACATAATTCTCCTTGAATGGCTCTTTGTCTTAACATACTTAGTGGTAGACACACTTGACTACATAACTTGTGGTGGTCTGGTGGGAAACTTTCATCTTTACTCTACGTTGTTCAGTCACCTTAGCGACTTCAATCGTCTAAGCTGTATTACACCACAAGGGTCTCATCAACCAATCAACCAGTCAACCACATCATCTAACAAACAACAAATTTAAATTTTGATCAGAAGCGACAAAATATAATGTTTCTGAAAATAATCTAAGTTATTTAATTATATTTTGTACTTGACGACCGTGAGATGGTAACTTGTTGGAGTGCGTCTGAAGTGTAACGGGCCTAGTGATCGGTTCAGGTGGAAACACATGATAATATTAATGAGACAGACACTTGCAAAACCTGTTTTATGCAAGACTTACCTACGTGGGATTTTCCCCTCCCTCTCTTCTTCGTACTCTTGTGAATAATCCGGATTTAAAAGCATTAGAAACTCTTTATATATTAAGACGGCAGCGTTTGCATCCCTCAACCGCCAAGAATGGAGTGTATAACCAATGTTTTCATCAGTAACTACACCACAACATACATACACGCAGATTTATTACTTGCCCTTGTACCACAATATCTGCAGACACTTTATGACAACTCTCAGAAGCCCAGTTTTTGAGACTGTCACAGGTGATGTCTGTCGTGCACTTGTCTTTCGTGTTTTTGTTACAAAGTGATCTGTGTCAAGGGCCCAGGGGTCAGTTTTCTAGTCAGGAGACGCGGGTCATTTAGTTCTGTATTATTATTATTATTATTATTATTATTATTATTATTATTATTATTATTATTATTATTATTATTATTATTATTATTATTATTATTATTATTATTAGTTAGGATATATAAAATAGGGTTATGTTGGTTGACTTATAGCCTTGGGTGTTTTAGGAATAGACTAGAATCTATTAAAATTGGGGCCTATTAAGACTGGATTTGTTTATTAATGGGGCCCATTTGACATTCCTTTGTTAATTTCCAGATAGAGGAGTGTGACTGTGGGTGGCTGGTGGTGGTGGGAGGAGGTGAACGGGACCTTACCTGCTTATACTACTCTGTGTTGACTCTCCACTGGGGTCATGTACCCGCTCCTCTGTTTAAGCTTAACTGTACTCTAACTGCACTCACTGTTAGATTCAGATCACTCAAGTCATACTCAGGTGATTTTCGTCGTACCTTAAGCTGTGTTTAGTTCGTTTGTCTTTCCTAACCTGACTGATAGTGTTTATGGTACGTGAGGGATTTTTATTTTTTTACGTTTGGGTTACGGCAGAAAAAATGGTCATGGCTGCTTCTTCACTCCAGTTTAATTACGAACAATTCTCACTTTAGTTGATATCTGGTAATCTATCATAGAGTGGATTTCACTCATACCGAAAGACAGCATATTTTCACTCCCTAACTTCAGGCGGTGTTCACTCTCTCATCACCGGGTAGTGGAGCAGTCTTCTGAAACATATCCGCATCACATGGAACATTCACTTAACATCAACATAAGACATCTCGTATTTCACACATCACATGAGAAATAAATTATTGGGGGCTAGATAGCTTTTATTTTCTGTACCAATAATTTTTCGTATTTAGTCTTTAGTCTTTAGTCTTCTCCCTGCTGGTGTCTCCTGTGTACAGTACATACGTGGTTCAAACACCTGCCTTATCCCACTGTCTTAACCTTGTACAGATATAACGTTGCTGAGAAGAGTGGCCTACCAACAACAGGGGTGGCCACAGTGGTCGGTGGTCAGGGGTGGCCACAGTGGTCGGTGGTCAGGGGTGGCCACAGTGGTCGGTGGTTAGGGGTGGCCACGGTGGTCAGGGGTGGCCACAGTGATCGGTGGTCAGGGATGGCCACAGTGGTCGGTCAGGGGTGGCCACAGTGGTCGGTGGTCAGGGGCGGCCACAGTGGTCGGTGGATCAGGGGTAGCCACAATGGTCGGTTGTCAGGGGTGGCCACAATGGTCTGTGGTCATGTGGTCATAATCAGTCAGGGGTGGCCACAGTGGTCGGTGGTCACTGTGCGTTACAGGTGAAACTCCCTTGCCATACTTACTGGCTACACTCACAATTTCAGTATTTAGTTGCTCTTCCCAAATACTTTAGTTAGTAAATATTCCAAACTAAATTGTATAACCATAATTCAAAAATAATGTATAATGGTAGGGAATGAATTTTACGTGAACATGGGAAAATAAATATCGTAATTATCAAAGAACAAAAGCGAAACATCAACACAACCAGTTACTGTTCCACTGAGTGAAACTTTCGACCAATTTTTCCTCTAAGACTTACTGGCTAACGCTTAAGGTAGGCGGTGTCGAGGCAGCAACGCTCACGCCTGGTATTCTCCCTCCGTCAGGCGCCACAGCAGCAGGTGAGGAAAATCTTGGCTTTGCTATTCCTTGTAACTTGAATCATTGACTCTGTGTTTTGTGTCGTCAATCTCACCAGTCAATGACTAATCGTTAAACATATTTCCGTGGTATGATTCATATGTTTGTTTACGTTTTGCGTTTGGTGTTGAATTGGAAATGGATGTCCCATAGTTAAATGATATTTCCACAATTACCTGATTGTCCAAACACAGCTTAATGTGCGTTAAAAACAAACTAAAGCGAGGTGGTGAAGTGTGGTCTACCTGACTCACAAAATTGTGATAGAAAGTAAACTATGGTACAGTTGGGGGACATTTCTGACTGGTAACTCAGCGTTGTCAATCCACCTTCATCGCGAGCTGTGAACCCTGAGAGTATCGAATTACGTATTACTCTGAGTTACTCTGTGAGAAATGAAGTACACACGGTTGCCTGGGGCCAGAATATTTTAAAACAACTTGATATAATTTTATTCATTACTTGACCCCACAACGTTGATGCTTTGTATGCTTCTTCGTTTACATTATGCTCCCATAGATTAATTGACATACACGGGCGCTCCTCATATTATGCACCTGGCAGCATATAACTTATTGCTACTTCTAAATTTACACCCCCTGTCCCCTGTCCAGCGCGCGCAGAGGCCTCCCTTCCCCTTCGTCTCCTTCCTTCCCATCACCTTAACGCACAGGTTGTTAAGACTCCTCAGGCGTAAGGGAGCACTGCACACTATGGAGCTTCAGCTGGTACCCGCACAACTAACACGTGACCAAGGATGAGGGTTAACTATGCCAATCATGCTAAATAGCTTGTTCATTCCTACCATTAACATGATATCCGCATAAGCACACCACCTGCTGACATCACCATCACTCTCCTTCCTCATCATCATATCACAACACTGTTACAACAACAACAAGTAACACCCCCCACACACACGACCCTGCTAAACTGTTACGACCTCCCTTTGCTTTGTTACGACTTCATTATACAGTGTTTCGACTCTCGCTATATTGTGTTACGACCCTCGTCATACTGCGCTCCGATCCTCACCATATTGTGTTCAGCATCATTTGTCCATACTCTTAAGAAAACTGTTTTGTCTATAATGGTCGAATTAGTCTTTTCGCTGCTGTGTTTACTTGTACTCACAATAAAAAAAATATCTACAATTTTGTGCTAGACAATATGACCCAATAGAAGAAGGATTTTGACAACCCTACTGAGACCACAGGAGTTGCAGTGTTCATTTTGAAATTTATCGAACTCATCCGTAAAGATACTTTTTTGAGTGTGTACTGTATGTAGTAATCCTTGAATACGGTGTTATTCTTACTTAATGGTTGTGGTAAGGAAGATTGTTTTAGTAAGTTAAGGAGATTAAATTGTCTTTCCAGATCTGCTAGAAGGAGAGCATGTGGGTTAGGTTAGGTTGATTAGATTAGGTAAGGTTAGGTTTGGTTACGTTAGGTTAGGTTAGGTTAGATTAGATTAGTTTAGATAGAAAGGAAATGTCAGGCAGGTAAAATAAAGGAAGAAAAAACATTAAAGAGTTAAGACGTCAGTAACCTGTATGAGAGTGTAGGGTTCCTTTTACCGGTGATTTGCGCAACTTACAACAAATGTCATATGGCTGCCTTTCACTTTCCTCCCTCTCACCTACTGCTCCCACCTCAATCACTCACCACCACTGACCCACCTGACCACCCCACCTACCACCACCTAACTCTAACACCACCCACACCCAATACCAACCCCATCCACTACCCCCCACATACACCTACCGGACATACCCACAACCTCCTGTATCACCACCACCCACTATTACCATCCCCACCCACCTTCCTCGCCCCACCCACTACCTACCTCCATCCACCACACCTGTCTGTTAAAGTATCTGGTTGTGTTTACATACATACAGCTCCATCTCATAAGTGTGTGCCAGGTAATATATTGTATTATTTGCCTCTCTAGTGTGAGGAGTTTGTGTTATGATTGACCAAACTAAGAAAAATAATCCTCTCTGCCAGTTCGCACGCCGCTCCTCAGCTCGCAGAATGCAAACAAACCATCACTTGCCATTTTATTCTGGCTACCGGTAGACGATTTTATTCAGCTTTGGGTAACCTCCCGCTGTGAAAGGGTTAAAAAAGGAATGAACCGCTGAACATTGCTCTCCTACTCTAGACCTTGATACTAACAAGTGTATTGTTGGTCAATGATCTGTTCCTGTAGAAATAAGTCAGAGTTCAGTAATTGTTTGAATTCACTGTAGCAGCCTGCCTTAACCTGGAGAAGACAAAATGATGCAGAAGTACAGGGCGGACTGACGAGAAAAAATTCGTGTTATATCCACCTATCGCTTTATGATGATTTTTGGGGGTAAAGTTCCCCGTCAGTGATAGTGAAGCTTCTAGGTTCGAGTCTGAACCACAAAAATTAGTCACTTTGGTTAGTAACAGATGGCGCGCATACCTATGTGTACACTTATTTTCTATCAATTGTCAATGTTGGGAGAGTCAGTCACTTAGCAATAAGATCAAGTGTGATTACAGAATAATGGGTAAGAGAGGGATTATATATTCCTCAAAGTGTGATTGTTAATAATTTGTAATCATTCATCTTTTACCGGCGTGACATCACTAGAGAATATTTAGAAAGTCATTGCCATATCCCGGGGAGGGAGGGAGGTGGGGGGGTTACAGCCACCCCAACCAAAACACATAACTCCCCACTTGACCATCAGGACACTTGTGGCTCACTCAAAGGGCTTCCAGATGTCATTTCAAAGTTGAAGTGATAGGTGGATGAATGACGCAGATGTGACGTGATGGTGTCAAGGTTAAGTTAACAGTCTCGGCATCACCACCCAGTTAATACGTCTTCGGGATCTTAATTTGTTAATGACTATTGAGCCACCTGGTTAGTTAGTTGGTTACTCTTTCCTTTTTTTTTTTGTTAGTTCGTCGAGGTTGTTGACTCTGCGCTGTGTTTCAATGAGTTCTGTTCCGGAAGTAAGAACGGGATCCTTCTGACGCTTTGCTAGTGAATGGGACTCGGCCGTCACACCTAACCATTAAAACACTCCACTTTTTAACGGTATTTTTATTTCCATAGCAAAATTTCGCAAATAGTTTTTTATGGAGTTATTAAGTATTTACAACCTAACCTAACCTAACCTAACCTTAGAAAATGGAAGGATTATAACAGTTTCATAAGCATAAAAAATAGAGTATTTCCGGTTGGTGTCTTCCATTCTAAGGTACAGAGAAAGAAAGAGAGAGAGAGAGAGAGAGAGAGAGAGAGAGAGAGAGAGAGAGAGAGAGAGAGAGAGAGCCTCGCTTGTAGATATGTGGGTTACGGTAAATAAAAGTAATGGTGGAAGAATGACAGCGACAACAGCACCATTATTAACACTTCGGGAACAGTTTGTGGGTGAGGAAGGAGGCCACGTTTCCTTAACACATCATTCAGTGGTCACCTTAACTACTCTCTCTGTATGTCACCTTCCTCTCGGTTATTTTACTTACTGGACATTGAAATATCCAGGCTTATGACACATTTTACCTTCACTTAATATATAATGTCCTCATACTATACTGACACTCATTCACTCTTACTACAGAATCAATGTAAAAAAATTATCTAAGTTTACCTTCATCATCATCATAGAAAATTGGGTTTGTTTGTGATCGGTTATAATTTTTTTCCGTCGAATTACTTCATCCTCACCTTTCTCATTTATACAATTTGACTTATCTTAAAGTTAGCGATATTTTCTGTAGGGGGAATATATTTTAGGTTAGGTTAGGTTTAGGTAGCGTATGAAGAGTTAATGTATCTTATGTTTATTTCATTTTGGTTTAAATGATAATAAAAAAATAAATAAAGTGCTCCTAGTAATATCGAACTAAACCATCAATTATTATCTTCAGACGAAACACGAATTTGTAAATTAAACCAAAAACTATAAATTAAACATGAGAGTGAAAATCAAACCTAAATCTGAAATTAAACTTAAGTGTAAATCAAACATAAACCCGTAAATTACAACTGCGACGTAACCTCACTATAAAACGAGGAAATAAACCATCATAAACCAGCCACGCCGCGGGGCAGCTTGACCGTAGTTGGCACCGTTTCTCCGTACTCACCTCTGACGGGGGGGGAGGGGGGGGGTACTCGCTACACCTTACCTGTTACCGGGACCACTAGAGTGAGGGTGAGTTGGTGAATGTTGGCGGGTGTAGGATGGGGGAGTGTGGGTGGGTGGGTAGAGGAGTATGGAATGAATAGGGTAGTGTGGGTGGGTGCATGAGGGAGTGTTGGATAAAAGGGGTAGTGTGGGTGGGTGCATGAGGGAGTGTGAGTGGGTGGATTGGGAAATGTAGGATGGAAGAGGGAGTGTGGGTGAGTGGATGGGGGAATGTGGGATGGAAAAGGGAATGTGGGATGGAAGAGCTAGTGTGGGTGGGTGGATGTGTTATCATTGCTGTTGTGGTGGACGTACGAAGTGGTCATGACTCACACACACAGGATGTTAACGAAAACACTAAACTTGTTCATTTTATATCCTCACCTCTCCCGTTCCTCTTCCGAAGTAAAATAAAACCAAAAACCAAGAAATTTTGATGGTTGTTGTTGTGTCAGTCTGTAGATGCATTTATTTGATTTTTTCTACCGATGAAAAATGTCCTCACTTTTTCGCTCGTCTGGTCTGAAAGCATGTGACTGGGCAGTAAAAGTCTTCGTAGTTTCCCCATTATTCCTGAAACTGGTGGGATTGTGGGTGGTCGACAGTGGTGGTGAAAGACGTATTGTAATTTTCACTGAATGAACGTTCAGACACAGGTGACTTGCAGGTGAGTGTGTGAATGTTTATCTCTGTTGCTCACACTTCCGTCCGGGACTAATCACGTCATCGTTTACATATTGTTAGTGAGGTCGTTCTCTTGTAGCCAGGATTTGTGCTAGTTCATTGTGGTGTCTCTATACTGAGCACGCCATTGGTGAGAGTGGGGAGGCATTCAGTTGTGCATTTACCTTGTTTCGTTTTAATTCGGATAATTTGTCTCCTCCTCGTGTGTCAATCACCGCACCGGGAGAACGTCACATCCTGGCCGTCCATTGTTGTTCTCGTGTTGTGTAACATCCAGCACGGATGGTAAGAGAATCTAGTTATATCACAACACTCGTCTACACCCGTCCGTCTAGCTGCTCTAGTATCACATCACTTGATTCATCACTAAGCGCCAGTCTGTCCGGTTCACGCCAAGGAGGGAAACAGGCCGGTCAAGACATGAGTCATGTGTTATTGATGTCCTTGATAGTGACGACCGTCCCGGGACCACCATTGACAGACTGACGGGTGCTCCCTTCTGCGCCTTATTGACCCTGTGAAGTAATTGCTCTGGTGGACTGATGTATCTGTGTTGGTGTTATTAGAGGTCATGATAGAGTAAGTGTATAGTGTATAATGTTCACTTACACACTTATTTACTGTTAGTATCAACTGTAAGAAAGAACTTTTATATCCATATACCACTTGGTATAAGGCCATTATAATTAGGTAAATTATTTTCCCACGACACAAAGAAATTCTTCGTTTGAGGACAATCAATAACTGTTACTCCTAAATTCCTAATCATTGTTACGTGAAGTAGGAGAATGGTAAACGACTGTAATTAGGTGTCATTAAACTGGGTGTACCTTACTGTTGGTGTTACGGGTCATTATTATGGGACAACTGAACACAACAATATAAATACAAATTAATTTCTACGTCCTGACACTAATGTTATAAAATAGGCGATTATTTTTGTTTCAAATTTCTCCAATCACTTAGTCAAATGTCACCTAGAAGTCATCTTGCGCATTAATATCATCAAGCAAAAAAAACCCGTGTATGATATTCTAAACATCAAAGTATACCAGCTGTTTATACTCCTCCTCTAAAACTGTATATTACTGACTGAAAATAACATTTCTAACATAAACATCTGAAAAAAACAACGATTTAATGACGTATATAAAACACAGCAGAAGGTGATACGGTTCTTTAAGGAGGCATGACAGACACACCCATCTTAAGAGCAGTGTGTGTGTGTGTGTGTGTGTGTGTGTGTGGTTCTTCCTTCTTCCCTCCTTCGGTCTCCTCCGCCCCTCCTTCGGTCTCCTCCGCCACCCAGAGACCTCAACGCTTCAGTAAATACGTATCCAAGGTGGAGGGCGACGTTCACTATATTAAGGATTCAGAGCTAGTGTGCTTGTTTATTGAGTAATTATTTTTTTTAGTGTGGCCATTCATTTAAATTCTGTTATTAATAGCACTGTAGATTTTACTACTACTACTACTACTGCTACTTTTTTTTTTTTTTTTTTTTTAAACGTGGCCTCCAGCCTCCCCCAAAAGCCACACCTTCGCCACCATTTAATTACCTTAATATTAAATATCCTAATACATAAGTAGCTATCCTATCTGTGTTAAATTAGTTGAGCCGCAGATCTATGTGGCATTCAGTGACAGTCGCCTCATAGTCAATATCTGCAGCAGTTGTCGGAGTTGGGGCAGAAGCTCTCGTTCCCCTGAGGCAGAGCAAAGCCGACCGAAGGAGAGAGAAAGACAGTCGACATCTCATCCAGGCTGTAACGTAACTTCTGGGCTGCTGCTTCTGTTCGGAGATCACCTCCGCGAGTCTGGCGTAGAAACATTTTGCACTTGGTCCCATCCCACCAGAGGTTGTGAACACTAGAGGAGTGAAGCTGCCTTGATCAACGTTTTGAATTCTCTCCCCATATGCCCTTCTCTTTTCGTTCTCGTTCCTCCTATGTGCAGCATCGAGAGCTAGGTTAGGGTGACATGCGGCCATGGGATCAAAAATCCTGATGTCGAAGAATGCTTGCTGTCCCCGCGTCCAGAATCCTCGAGCACTAACGTCCACATGGGCTTCGTTAGATGTGTTTGAAGTCCTGTGTTGGAAGATCTCACCATCCAATGGAAGGAGGGTCGGTTCTACCATGACATCACGGCAGATTTCCTTCAACATATTTGCGGTGAGGTCCCTTACCTCGTCATGCCTCATGCATATGAAGCCCCCTTTCTTGCACACCATGGCGTGATTGCCATCATAGGAAGAGCCACACACGCATTGGGAGGGCAAACCTTCTACTGGCCGACCGTACCTTAGAGCAATGGCATCTGTAAATTCTTCATGTAAATCATGTAACCAGTTCGAGGCGCCCACCTCCTGCGCTATAGCTATTTTTTTTTTTCAAATTTTCTGGTACCTGCAGCAACAGTTGCTGCAACTTATCATTTTGGCAGTGCTATCGGTCTGTCGTAATGGACCTACGAATCTTATTTACTTCACTGGTATCCAACTCCCCTGTTGCATTCTGGGCTATTATGTGGTCCGTGAGGGCTGCCGTGAGTTTAAGTGAATTTTGATGTTCGGTGGCAGCAATCTCCTCTGGATTGGTTAGTCCCATCCCTCCCAGTCTTGGTGGAAGTGCAAGAAGTGCTCTTTCTGCTGGGGTTAAGTCAGGGTGTTTCACTAATTTAGGAATGAAATTGACACTGATAACCTCTTCCAGAGGGTGGAGGAGGGGTCCGATATCAGAGATCGTAGGCATCAGGTAGTTCAAACGATGCTTGTCTCCATGGGTGAATGCAGCAAAGGCCGCATGTGGCTCTGTGTTAGCAATCTCAGACAGAGCTTGGATTTCACTAACCCACTCATTCACCTTTCCCACTACGTACTCGGTCTTGAAGTCCGTAGTGCCAATTACTGCGCCTAGATGTCTTTGGCCGTCCTTAGTTATTTTGACCTCACTTCCGCCAAAAATCTCAATTGCCCGTTCATAATGTTCTGGCTTCACGATGAGGAAGGACTTGCTGGCGTTTGGGTGGTACCCTATTTGTGGACCTCGCGATGTTACCAAGTCCCACCACTTTTTGATGCCCTCCACTTTACCTGCTTCTGTAAGGTCATCAGCATATGCCACTTGTTTGACCCCAGTTGTTTCAAATTTTATTTCATGTTGGAGCACTGATAGGCCAATTGCATACATTGCCATTGCAACAGGGTCCCCCTGTGTTGTTCCCTCGGTTGACTGTAAGATGGTATCACCTCTTAGAGCCTTGTTGTTTACTATGTAGAGGTCTGATGGATTCCTATACGAATTTTCAACATACATCGCAAAGCTTGGACACTTGATCTTGATGTTGTGCAGTGCAGCCTTGCGGTTAAGTATGTTGAATGCGTTTGAAGCATCCACCAGGAGAACGGTCTCACAATCACGCTGCTCAAATATCAATCTCATGGCGTGAATGGCGGCCTCCCCGCCAGCCTGGTGGCTAGCACACACCTGTAGGTTCCCTGCTGCTGCCCTGACATCATCCTTTACCACCTCCATTATGCATTTGCCGATGATCCGCCTCAGCACTTCCCCCACCCCTATAGGTCTACATCCTGGTTTCTTTTCCAGAGGAATAACTTCCTATGCTAACTGATAACACTAACCGCTATCAACAGATCTAACACCATGTCCACAGTCGCCACCAGTTGTTCAGGTGACGAGTGGACCAACGAAAAAGGCCATTATAAACCGGAACTACATCACAGTAAGACAAGTCCCTGGCACCCTGTGTTTACTTGGCCTGAATGAGCGATAGTTGGCGGGAGGTAGGGTGTCTGACAAGGGTGATAGGGTGTGTGGTAGGAAGTAGGGTATGTGGTAAGGGTGGTAGAGTGTGTGGTAGGGAAGTAGGGTGTGTGCTAAGGGTGGTAGTGTGTGTGGTAGGGAGGTAGGGTGTGTGGTAGGGAAGTACGGTATGTGGTAGGGAAGTAGGGTGTGTGGTTAGGGAAGTAGGGTGTGTGGCAAGGGTGGTAGGATGTGTGGTAGGGTGTATGGTTAGGGTGGTAGGGTGTATGGTAAGGGTGGTAGTGTGTGTGGTAGAGAGGTAGGGTGTGTGGTAGGGAAATACGGTATGTGGTGGGGAAGTAGGGTGTGTGGTAAGGGTGGTAGTGTGTGTGGTAGGGAGGTAGGGTGTGTGGCAATGGTGGTAGGGGGTGTGGTGAGGGTGTTAGGGTGTGTAATTAGGGTGGTAGGGTATGTGGTTAGGGTGGTAGGGTGTGTGGTAGCAGCATTTTTCAATTGAGCGAAAAAATCAATAAGCCATTTTTTTTTTATTTCTAGTAAAACAGTATACGAGTAAATGGTTACAAATGGCTACAGAAAGTTTGACAACATATATCAGGTAAAGTCAGATGGAGGCGGGAGGGTTGGCTCTGTCTGGTATTATAATAAGAAGAGTAGTACCTGGTAACTCGTGCTGGACCTACCTGGTGACAGTGATGGTTGCTCACACACACACACACACACACACAGTAGGAGGTGTGGCACTTTTCCCTCAGCAGCCTGGTAGGCGGCTGTGTGTCAAAGGTAAGGAAAACACAGGTATATAATTTACTGGGGTAAATTATAGTTAAAAAATGAAATATTCGATTAGTTAAGTTAACAGAGATTTATTATACAAAGGCATTTGGATTTTCAACTTAAAAAAATGAAGATAGTGAGTAACGTGGGATTGAACTAGGAACCATCAGGACCAAGATGGTCAACCCCGCAGTGTAGTTACGACGCCTCTGTAATATAAACTTTGCAAGGTGCTTATTATTACAGCTTAACTACTGTGAATATCTACTCATCTATAATATATATTTTCACAAAGAATTATTCACTCCTTTTACTACCATTTATCTCGTGCTGGACCTCCTGTGTGAGAAGTACCACTAGGAGGTGATCCGTATTTGACCTCTTTGGTGACAGAGAATAGAGGTCATGGTTGTTCAATTTTTTCTAGTCTGTACAGGCTAGCAGTGCACGGCATCCATGATGTGCCCAGACTGGAGGCCGGACAAGTGATTTTTCCGGCATTTTTCATTTGGGTGAAAAATTCAGTTTCCCATCTTTCATTTTGGGCGACAGTAACTGTATCAGTAAAGGTTATTTTCGGACCCCCAAATGAAGTGATTTTTCGCGCCTAAATGAAAGTTGTTTTTGTTCGTCCAAATGAAATGCGCTCGTGTGGTAGGGAGGTAGGGTGTGTGGTAAGGAGGAAAGGTGCGTGGCAAGGGTAGTAGGGTGTGTGGTAGGGAGGTAGGATATGAAATAGGGAGTTAGGTGTGTGGTACGTAGGTTAGGTATATGGCGTGTGTGTGACTAGTGTACAAGGTATAGAAGGGAAAGATCCTGTCGCGAATTGGTTTCTTATCTTTTAAGGAGCGTCTCTCTCTCTCTCTCTCTCTCTCTCTCTCTCTCACACACACACACACACACACACACACACAGATATATAAAATAATCACAAACACACTTACTCATACACACATTTAAGACTAAACACTCAAAGGTCAAAATTAAATAGATAATAGAGTAAATATAACACATCTAGATATATTAAGAATATATCTATAGTAAAGTTATATATATATATATATATATATATATATATATATATATATATATATATATATATATATATATATATATATATATATATATATATGAGCGTGAATTAGTTTATATGGTAGTTAAGAATAGAATATTTGTGTCTTCAGATTCTAATATTCAGACAATTTTGTGAGTGTTTTAAGTGTGTTTTTGTATACATGTTTGTTATGCTTGTATGTAAGTGTGCATTTATGAATGTATATGTGTATGTACGTAGGCTGTGTGTGTGTGTGTGTGTGTGTGTTTTGACAGCTAATGTACAATTTCACCGTAGATCATTCTCTCGCTCGCTATTTACACTACAGATAAGGGATACCGGCGTAATATAATTATCAAAACACACCTGACGAAAACCACCCAGACGCTCTTGTTATGTGGTGAACTGAGTTAAGCCAGATGGAGAGAACTGAGGATCTTGGCGGTGGGGGTTGGTTGAGATGGTTGATTGTGGTGGTGGTTGTGATGGTGGTTGTGATGGTGGTAGTGTGGCTTTGGTTGGTCGTGGTGATACTGACGGCGATGTTGATGACGGTGGTTTTAGACTGGTAGTGATGCTTGTGGTGATAGAGGTAGTTGTGGTGATGTTGTGGTGAACTACTTGCTATAGTAGGGGCAAAAATTGCATATAGTTGCTGGTGATAGTAGTGGTGGGGCAATGGTGTTGGTGGTGGTAACTGTGTTGGTAGTGGTGACAGTGGTGTTGGTGATGGTTATGGTGGAGTGTTGGTGGTGGTGGAGTGTTGGTGGTCGTGATGTTGGTGGTGGTGCTGATAGTGGTGTTGGTGACAGTGGTGGTGTTGGTAATGGTATTGATGATGTTGGTGATGGTGTTGGCGTTAGTGGCTGTGTTGTTAATGGTGGTGGTGGTGGTAACGGTAGTAACGGTAGTCTCCTCCCACAACCTGCACGCTAACTCAATTGTTAATTTGTCATGGAACTTTCAAAACTTTTCAACCTCATTGTTTAGTCGAACTTTCCATCTAAAGAGGCGGATTTCCCTTATAAAGTGTCCAATATATACAGTGGTGGCTATGTGTATATATGGTTATTTGGTGACGGCTGTAAAGTACGGGTGTTAATTCATCTGATTTGCATATTTTACAGTTCGTGTATAGAAGAAAGACTAATTGAGGCTAATGACCTTTGTCTGATTTATTTATGCATAACTAGTGAAAATCTCCGGTGAAGACAATCATAAAAAGTTTGAGGAGTGTTGACTGTGTAAACTCTCCCCTGTATCCTTGGTTTAGTCACTTACACAATATTGATTCGCAACTGATAAACTGACAGCATTTGGTGACGTCAACCTGACATAAGCAAGTTTGCGGATGGCACCAAAATAGGGCGGCAGATTAATTCAGGGCAGGATGCAAATGCACTACAGGAGGAACCTAAATAAACTGCAGGGGTGGTCTGAAAAATGGCAAATGAAATTCAACACCAGCAAGTGCAGCGTAATTAATATTGGAAGAACAAATACTGTCAATGTATACAGCCTTAACAACATCAACCTAGAGAAGTCGACTTGTGAAAGAGACCTAGGGGTACTTGTAAGCCCGGACCTACGGCCTAGAAAACAGTGCGTTAATGTTCGAAATAAGGCAAACAGAGTATTGGGTTTTATATCTAGAAGTGTAAGTAATAAGAGTGCAGAGGTCTTATTGCAACTATATCTTGCACTAGTCAGGCCGCACCTTGATTATGCGGTTCAGTTCTGGTGCCCTTATTATAGAATGGATACCAATTCACTAGAGTCGGTGCAGCGAAGAATGACGCAAATGATTCCAGGACTTAGAAACCTTCCATATCAGAATAGGTTAAAGAAACTGAACTTGCATTCCCTAGAAAGACGAAGAGTGCGGGGAGATATGATAGAAGTATTTAAGTGGGTGAAAGGAATCAATAAAGGGGATGTAGATAAAGTTCTTATAATATCCGAGCAGGATAGGACTCGTAGCAGCGGATTTAAGTTGGATAAGTTTAGGTTTAGGAGGGAGATAGGAAGGAACCGGTGCACAAATAGGGTGGTGGACGAGTGGAACAAGCTTAGCAACTTTGTAGTAAGTGCTGGAACGCTGGAAAGTTTCAAAAGGAGGCTGGATAGATTCATGGATGATAGAGAGTGGTAGTAACTCTCGACAGGAGCTGCCATGCACAGGCCAACCGGCCTATTGCAGACTCCTTATTTTCTTATGTTCTTATGTTTTTTTTATTTATTTTTTATTGGGCACCCCCCCCCCTACATCCTTGTGTAAGGTGAAGCGCAGAAGCGTTTACAGCGCCCAACAGGGAAGCATGCTAAGTTCATGCTTGCCTTTATGTCTCATGAGTTAAGGGCGTAGAATCCTGAAGAGTCAAGGGCGTAGAAGCCTGAAGAGTCAGTGGTTTATGTCATCAAGTTATTGGAAGCTCCAAAAACTCCCTGAATACGAATTCTCAACTTTCGACTTACACCAGGTACCTACTTTACTGCTAGGTGAACAGGGACTAATGGGGGCTAGGAAGTAAGTCCAAACAACTTCCACCGGCCCGGGAATCGAACCAGTGACATCTCGCTTGCGAGGCAAGAACGGTACCGCTTCTACCACCGGTCCCCCCTTATGTCCTTATGTAAAAGAGAGGAGTATCAGAGATGAAGTAAATCCTTACTTACGCACAGCTGTTATGTAATTCACGCAGCCGAGCCTCGCACGTGACCATGACACTGTAGACAGGTGTGGCCAGGTAAACATTGAAAATTTTTAACAATAGTAATTAATTTCTCAAGGCATTGTGATGATATCTCTTCGAAAATGTCTCTCGGCAAAAGATAATTTACAATTTACTTTCTACATAATTCCCAAGTTGTTCTTGATGGGTTTTTTGTGTTAAGAAACCCATAACAAATGTTTAATTGCCAAAATCATCATAATATGGCCTAGAGTACACACGCTGGAATAGATATTATCACTGTTGCTCCCCAAAACATATCTAGTAATTAGTTATCATTTACGGTTTATTTCGGAAAGCTACAATGACTTAGCTTTTATCAGTTGTTCTTCATGAGTGAGGTGATGGGTGGTGAAAGTAAGGGGGTGTGTGGTGAGAGTAAGGGTGTGTTGTGAAGTAAGGGGGTGTGTGGTGAGAGTAAGGGTGTGTTGTGAAGTAAGGGGGTGTGTGGTGAGAGTGAGGTGGTGGGCGGTGAGAGTGAGGTGGGCGGCACGAGGAGGGTTTAAACCAAGAAGCGTCACACCAGGTCACGTTAAACACTTTCACTTTTATCCTAGATAAGCTGTCGACCTGACCCGCTCCGCCTCGCCTCGCTGACCTTCGTCTCTCCTGAAACCCTCGACTTAGTAGACCTGACCCGCTCCACCCAACTGACCTTCATCCCCTGCCCACCGACAACTAATGCCCCCCCCCCCCACCAGGGAGACCCAGTACCCACCCACCCCACCTTCCTGTTATGTCCTTGTCTACTGTACATATGAAGCAACACTCCAATACAAAAGCACTAACAGTCCTGAAAACTTGCTCATGTTAACCTAGATTCAACACTCAACCTGCACAAATGTCGTTCTGCCTATTCAAATTTCAAATGATACGATTAAACTGTGGACCTGAAGACGCGTTATAGCAAGATGTTATAAAGAATGAATCTATAACATCTTCAGGTGTGGTTAGGTTAGGTCAGGTCAGGTCAGGTCAGGTCAGGTCAGGTCAGGTCAGGTCAGGTTAGGTTAGGTTAGGTTAGGTTAGGTTAGATTAAGTCAGGTCAGGTTAGGTTAGGTTTGGTCAGGTTAGGTCAGGTTAGGTTAGGTTATATTGATTGTGTGCTGTGTGATGATTCTTTAGGTGATCCTCTCCTTTTGACGTTACTTACAAACAAAAAATGATTAGCTTAATGATTACAAATACGGTCGTTTCGTTATTGGTTTTATATGAAAATTTGGCTTAATCTCACAGAATTCGGTCTTAGGATAAATCTGAATGACTGTCTCGATTTACTCGCCTCAGACATCGATCAGTTCCTTATATGTAAATTTATCGGTGTAACCAAACATGTGTGTCAGCTGTGTAACTTAAAAGGCAAAAAAGGGTACAATATACACTTATACTTATCTGGTTTACGTAAGTTACCGACACCACTCCTAGACCTGCTACGTTTATGGCCAACTGATTAAAGGTCAATGCCCCAATTATCAAAAGGTCACCACCTGGCGTGATCTGGCACCTGTCTCAAGTTCAGTTGGGTATTATTCATCGTGTGAACTTGACGTTAATAGTTTCAATTAGATGAGGTGAAAATTGTGGACCTCTTGTGTCACTGATCTTGTGTGTTGATATAACAACCAATCACATCGCTCTTATCCTGCTCGACACACACACACACACACATGCACACACACACACACACACACACACACATCCACACACACACACATCCACACACACACACATCCACACCTACACACACCTATAAACCAATCATATCGACATCATTCCCTAAAACTGACTCTGAAGGCCACACACACACACACACACACACACACACACTTAAATTCAGGTGCCCGGCCACAAACTCGTCTCCATAATTATTTGTAGTCGGCCTTGGTGTTGCAATAAGGATTTACTGTTTTGGTAATGTCAAGTCAAATATAATATTTTTTGTTTTTGATTTTCAATAGCTTACAGTGTGAACATCGATGTGAGAATGAACGCCAGATCCCTTCATCATTCACACAACACATAAACCTCTTTCTCGGTGCTATGTGGATATAATGTGAACAATATGGACATTATCTGCCTCTCCTTTTCTGTTCTCTTTCATCATCACTCCGTCCTTCTCCCTCTCTCTCTCTTCCCTCAACTCGTCTCTCTCTCCTTGTGTTTCTCTCCGCCCATGACTCTCCCTCCCATCCTTCTCCTCATCATCACAATTTTTGTACAATTACCATTTGCAGGAACCTGACAGCTATTGTGTCGTGGGTGGGCGGCCCTCTTGTGTTGTGTGTCCCCCTTCCCTCTCTCTTTCTTTCTCTCTCTCTCTGCTTTACTGCTATTACCTCTTTCTTATTCTGCTCTACTGACTCGTTCTTTTTAAGATATTAACACAGAAGAAAACAAAACAATTGTCGCTGATGAATAGACCGTAGACATAATTATTCTTTTATTTCACATAGATAAATAGTATACCGGCCATACTGCATTTAATTATTAACAGTTAAATGAGGTAGACGTCACTAACATTAAACGACACACTTTAATATGCAAGATGAAGATAACAGTATCACCTATAGGGCTAATTAAGGTGTGTGAAGGACGAATCTTTCAGTGTGTGATGTGGGATTTTCACCTGTATAGGGCAGATTATATGTCAACCCCTTTAGATTGTGATATTATTCATTTGCATACTGTGACTTAGCCTCGACCCCCGGCAAAACGGGTTGGACTTGTTTCTGAAGAAGAGGATGATGCAGCATTGGCGAGAGGAGGGGTAATACGTGTAAAGACCTTCCCTGGTGTATGTAGATGTGTAGAAAACGACCAGTAGAAGTATATAAGCACACAAACAGACACACACACACACACACACACACACACAGACACACACACACACAAACACTTATGCACATAGTTATTTAAATGTATAAAAAGAGATAGAATAAATAAGCATAATCTGATGACGACATAATATTACGTAAGAATTGACAAGTGGCAGATGACTCTCACACACTCCCTCCTCTGCCCAGCACCTCATTTCTGCCAAGGCCACACTTACCTACGCCAGGCAGGAGAAAGTTATATACACATACATACCAGCTAGCAACAAGACACTCGCACGCACACACACGCACGCACACACACACACACACACACACACACACACACACACACACACACACACACACACACACACACACACACACACACACACAGGTGATTCTACATTTGTTTCCATATATAGTTATTATGTGCGAGGGTATATATCAAGAAGTCTCGCTGTCTCTCTCTGTCTCTCTCTGCTCGAGAGACGTAGAGTGAGGGGCGACATGATAGAGGTGCATAAATGGAAGTCCGGGTTAAACAAAGGGGACATTATAAAGGTACTCAAACTATCCAACCAGGAGCGAACTCGTAACAATGGTTTTAAATTAGACAAATTTAGATTTCGGCGTGAAATAGGTAAACACTGGTTTGGAAACAGAGTAGTGGATGAATGGAACAAGTTACCAAATATCATCATTAACTCAAATACGCTGGATAGCTTCAAACATAGGTTGGATGCTTCTATGAGCAATAGGGGTTGGGTATAAACGGGACTGCCCAGTATGGGTCGATAGGCCCGTTGCAGTTTCCTCCATTCTTATGTTCTTATTTCCCTGTCATTATTTTATCGTTAATTTTCCTGTCTCTTTTTCTCTCTCTCTCTCTTTTCTCTTTTTAAGTTTTTCTCTCTGCCACTTGTCTACTCCCCCCCCCCTCTCTCTCTCTCTCTCTCTCTCTCTCTCTCTCTCTCTCTCTCTCTCTCTCTCTCGTTTCTACACCTCCCATTCGTCGATTTATTACCATTTCTTTACCTTTCCTCCACGACTCCTAACAAAGTCTTTATGTAGATCAAGAGGATTATTATTTATGAAGGTTTAATTTGCTGTCTTCAATCTGCTACAGCGAGGGAGGAGGAAGTGTTATTGTCTTCTCAGGGCTGGTGATCTGGGTACTATGGCTGGCTGGGGTGTTCTCTGGTGGTCATTAATAGACAGAAAACCTTATGTGGTTACAGCTTGGTCTGTATATTAATGTATTTAGATTGCACTGTACCTATAGATACAGTACAGACAGACAGACAGACAGACAGACACAAAATATTTATTCAGTCATCACTATACATATCCTGGTATTAATCATTTCTCTCTGTATTACACCAGTGTCTGTCAGAGGCAAATTTCAAGCGTTAGGCGATGGGTCATTAACATACAAGACGCGACTCTAAGTCAAAAGATTCAAGTGGTAAATGTTCAATATAACAACTGAACTAATCATCCAAAGTAAATACACGAGGGGAAGGTTCTCAGAGGATGATAGGACAATCGTTCCCAGGGTATGATGAAGTGAACGTTCCTGGGGTATATAAAGCTATAGGGCAAACTCAACATTTATCAAAAGTATCTATACAAGTTATGGATAATATTACTCAAGATAATTACGGGTACCTGTAGATTAGGTTAGACCTCTGGAACCTTACAATAAAGGTATATTAGGCATAATTTTCAGAGGGGTGAAAATAAGCATCACAAAAGTAAATTTCAATACCGGATGATTGAACACTTTCCAGGAAATGTGTCGTGGTTGTGTTCTTCAGTGGAGCGACGAAGTGACACCCCACGACCCCACAGAGTCGAATAAATTATCTAAAAATTCCGTAAATATCAGAACAACAACATGACAAATACGAGTCATTATTCCGTAAGCGCAAATTAAAAAGCTTATTTTCATTTATTGTTTTTATTTTTTTATCATCAACAAACGGTTGGATGACTTGGTATACGTGTTTTCATTTTCTCTAATAAATTTGCTGCGTCACGGCAAGTATAAAAGCAGCGTGCAACAGCCAGGAGGAGGCAGTTGAGCAGCGGGTTGTGTTGCAGTGAGTCGCCGTCTGGACACAGGTACGCTCTGCACTGGTGTACTGCAGGGGACATTGCTGGTCCCTTATTTATTTGGTGATATTTTTGCGTTGTCTTATTTTCGAATCATCGGGGATAATAGAATCGTTGTCGTTTATTAGTCGTCTTTCTCTTGCACTGACAAGCACAACATGAGTACTTTAAACTGACTATATATTGAAGGATTTGCCTCCAGAGCTGTAAGATCGAAAAGCAATTTATAAACAACTGTGCAGTATATTGATTAAATAGCCCGTTTTGTGCCGTGGTAATCTTTCCTAAACAAGAAATAAGATTATAACAGTATTTGTTATTGTGAAATACTGCCAAACAAAACTGGAAGTAAGTAGTAGGCAGTTACCAGACAGGGAGGTACTACCACCTGGGAAGATATTGGAAGCATAATGTGTTGTCTAATGGTAGACCCTGCTGCCATATGTGACCAAGTCCCAGGTTGATGATCTGGCTTTCTTCCTCATTTACACACAATTGCAGGGTCTCAATTGTTTCTCATACATAACACAACATACATATAGCGTTTCTCACTGTTGATTTTTTTCATTCTTGTATTTCTTTGTATTTATTATTATTATTATTATTATTATTATTATTATTATTATTATTATTATTATTATTATTATTATTATCACAGTGTTGTTATTATTATCATTACCATTAATATTTTATTTTATTTTTTATTACAAAATTTATATACTATGAATTATTATTATTACATATTCGCCCCGGCTGATGGAGTATATATATATATATATATATATATATATATATATATATATATATATATATATATATGTATATATATATATATAATGTGTATATATATATATATATATATATATATATATATATATATATATATATATATATATATATATATATATATATATATATATATATATATATATATATATATATATATATATATATATATATATATATATATATATATATATATATATATATATATATATATATATATATTGTAATGCACGGTATTGAAAGACAGACGGATTATATTTATATTGTAAAAGAAATTACTAACTTTCCCGATGGAATAAGATTACGAGTATATGATTATTTCGTGAATGTTGGCTAGGTCATAATAGTGTAGAATGACTTATACATCCCTCTTAGCCTTTTATCGTCTCCCTCTCACTCACCTTCCCTAGACGTCTCTGTAATCGACCTTCTACAAACTTTATGAAGGTGAAGAAGAAAGTAACCCTAGACATATATAAATACAATTAAATTATCTCCCCACCATCATTCTTCAAACGACCTTCATCACACGTTAAAATATTCAAGGCTAAACATATATAAGAAATGAACTCTGAAGGATTTTTACACATTAGTTTGACTGTCGTAATAAGGAAGGGAGTCGAGACGTATTTTTATTTATCAAGGGGTGAGAACCTGTCGAGAGAATAATACCGAGCTAGTGATTGTTTACAAGGTCGAAAGGAAGAAGAAAACATAGATGGCAATTGAAAGACACATGACAAAATAAAAAGGAAACAAGTTATCGATGGGGGAAAAAAGGAGCTTAGTGGACAGTCACCAGGTTTATTACAGAAGACTTGATGATATGAGTGAGAAAACAACGTTAATGTTCTCTCGCGGTGAGGCATTAACAGACAAAGATAGATAGATAGATAGATATAACTAGTATATACGATTATATAAATAGTTAGACAGAGAGATAAATAGATTGAGGATAAACAGATAGATAGATAGTTGAGTTGATAGAAATTCCGTTACAGTAATAGAGTAATGATGGGTTAATGTTATATAAACAACATCAATGTTATCACTGCAAACAATAAACCTTACTTATAATTAACATCTCTTAAATAAATACATTAACAAGTTGTATTTGTTAACACTTTACAAAGGTAAAAATGTTCTAATGTTTATTTTTTCAGTATTATTTGTTAGTATTATTATATATAGTGTATAACTGTGTATGAATGTTTATTCTAAACATACACACACACACACACACACAGACACACACACACACACACACATACAAAACAAAATGCGCAGACACTCGTTACACACAGACATACACAAACACATACAATGTTCAAAGGCATACATTGCATATACAATAAATAGGCACTTTGTATGCGCGATAATTTACAAACACCACAGCCAGCACATTGAAATAAATATCTTCCTAGTGTACACAATACACACACACGCTTGTACTCATTATGTAACAGCACGTATACCATGTACACATACCTTTACGACACACACACACACACACACACACACACACACACACACACACACACACACACACACACACACACACACACACACACACACATATTACCAGTGTGCTAGTGTTCTCACGTCAACTGGTACTGTAAGTTAATTCTTTAACAGTTGTGTCGATCTCTTGTTTGTTTGTTTGTTTGTTTGTTTGCTTGTTTGTTCCGGTAGGTCAATCAACATGTTCGTGTTATTTGTGTTATAAAGTTGTCGCAATTACCAAAATGATACTGATCATCCCTCTGGCTTGATAATGACTATTGACAGCGGCAATTTTAATTTAGAACATGTAATAATTACTTTCTGTCACTAGCAAGAGCTGTCGGGTTTCCTCTCTCATAATTTTAGTGGAATAACATGACGAGTTTACCAGGTTATTTTACTCTGAATAAAAATGAAGAAATATACAAAGTCATTAGAGATGGGTATTATTACCTTGAGACTTGTAAAATAAACTATATCGTAATCTTGGTGGAATAATATAATGAATTTCCCCATAAGAAGACGTACAAAAAATAAAAAAAATCAATACGGATAGACAGATAGAGACACTAACGTTATGATTTGTAGTGAAGATCTCATGGGAAAAATAATCTTATGGGATCGACAGATGAAAATACCTCAGCAGTCGTGAGGTGAATATTCTAAACGTCTATCACTACCTTCATCTGGGAGTCTGGCCGGTCGAGCTTTTTCTCCCTTCACCCAATAATTGGTCATTTGTGGTGACATTTCTTGGAGCTCAATGTTTAACCCTCTTACAGAATCAGGAGCGGAGGGCTGAAATGAGGTTATTAATGCTAATGAAGCGTTTGGGTGCGGCGGAGATAGAGAGAGAGAGAGAATTTAGAGAGCTACTGTTTAACCTTTTGCCCACCGCTTGTATTATGGACGGTGGGATTGGCCGAGGTGTACAGCCGCCCGCCCCCTCCTCATCAATCACCTCACCTCTTCCTACATAATTCACCAAAACCTTTTATGTATTTCTGGGACCTATAGTTGTTTATCTTTCGTTTTTTTTTTTTTTTTATTAAACTACGTGTAATTTGGATCATCAGGTGTGTCACGTTTGGTGTCCTGCAGGTGCCTGTGTGTGTTTCTTTACGCTTGCGGTAGACCTAAACATTGGCTGACTTGTATGTTTTAATTAGCAGCACAGAGTTAGTTGTTCCTAGTGTCCTGACTCTTAACTTTATTGATATTTTGGAAATATTTAAGTCTATGTAAAGTTAAGGAATGTTTAAGTTATAAGTAAATGTGACTCACCCGTTGTGTTGTGGACGAAAAGTAGCCTTAAGTAACATGAAGCTGTGTAAGTTATTCCGCAAAACAAGAGACTGATGCGACGTAACTACATATTAACTTTTGATAGTACTATGCATAATACCTTACCACATATTAACATACAATTTGGCTATTAAGTCCACAGCCTTAATCATCACTACATCTACGTTATCTAAGTGTTAATATTTTTGTTACACTTACTTCTATCTTTTACTATACCACCAAAAAAATTATATCAGATTACTGTGTATAACCTCTACTGTAAACTATGTACAGTATACTTATAATACAAATATATAAAAAAATAATAAAATATAATAAAAATATAAATAAAGAAGTGATAATTGTGGTACATTAATTCAGATGATACTAAATGTTATATAATACTTCCTTGAAATAAATGTACAGTATATATCAGGTGCTACTAAGAGAGCTCAGGATCACACACAAACACACACACACACATCAATATCACACCTCCCGTAGCCAATGTATCCGCCTATTGTAGAGTTACTGTGCGCCGCCTATTATCCCAACCCACCATCAACACCCCAGGAAGCAACACAATTCACTCTAGCAAAACAATGAAATGAACAGAGCGAAACAGAGAGAGAGAGAGTTTGTCACAAATATTCGCTCGGTGGGGTGTTGTGTCGTCACCGCGAGGCTCTTGTGTTTGTTTTCACTTTTCATCATTACCCTATCCTATATCGTCCATCCTTCTCTCTTTGTCTCTCTCTATCCTCACCTTTTATTGCCTTATCTTTGTCTGCCTATCCTTCATCTATGCATCATCAATCCTCCCTTCACCCTTCAGGTATCCATCCATCCTAAATCCTTCTCTGAGTTTCTTTATCTCTCTCCCCCCCCCCTATCACTCAATACTCTCCATCCTCTATCCTATCCACCCTTCATCCCTCACCACTCACTAACCGTAATATCCACTGAATTAATACACCCTCCCTGGAACTCGATGTACTGTCCCACAATATCATAAAGTACTTCCCATTATAATCGTGTACTTCCTTTTTGTGGTGTACTTCCTGCCATGGTGTGGTGTACTTCCTATTCTATCATGGTTTACTTCCTGCTATCGTGTGGTGTACCTCCTATTCTATTATGGTTTACTTCCTGCTATCGTGTGGTGTACAGTCGTGAACAGAAGTCCTGTCGCCCCTTCTGCTGCTCCACGAACCCTGAGATTCAGACTCATGAATCCGAAGCATTTATGGGCAGAATAATGCACCAGTGTCTACTGCTTCGGGTTCATGAGTCTGAATCTCTTGGTTCGCGGAACAGCACAGGGGGCGACAGGACTTCTGTTCACGACTGTACTTCCTATTCTATCATGGTGTACTTCCTGCTATCGTGTGGCGTACTTCCTATTCTATCATGGTGTACTTCCTATTCTATCATGGTGTACTTCCTGTTATAGTGTGGTGTACTTTTATCCCTATCATGATGTGCTTCCTGCTGCTATAATAGATTGAGTTTTCTCTTATAATAGCGTAGGCCTATTACGTATTTCCTGTCATAGTGCCGCAGTTTGTCCTTCACACTGGGAAGTATATTCAACAAAACCTGGCAAATATTAATATCCATTGTTTACTAGCTGGGGTGCCCGACAATGCCCGGAATTGTTTTTGAGGGCCAGTTCATAGCCTATGTTCGTGACTACACAGTCATCTACACTGCATCCCTAACAATATAACCTTTACTACATCCACTACACTATCCTCTATGCTATCCACTACACTACAACAACTACACCACCACTTTTAGGGGAGGAGTCGACCCCCCAAACTTAGATGTGTTTTCAATGAGGAAAGTGGGGGGAGGGGGTGGGGGGGGGGTATCACTGGGTCGACCCCCATTCTCTACCTTCGGGACACTGCTGTGGTAAGTGTACATCTCCATACCAAATTTCAACTCTCTATCTTTAAGACTGCCTTTGTATTTAGCGAACAGACACACAAACAAATATACAAACACTGTGCTTTATTTACACAGATTTTTCCTGACGTTTTCCTTCCGAAATAAAGTCCATGTTTTTTTTTTTTTCTCGTGTTAATTTCAGACATTTTTAATTTGTTATTCAGTAACATTATATTATTACTTTATTTCATTCGTTTCACTCTAGTGCTCAATTTCCTATATTCATCTGGTTTTTCACTCTAGTTAAACTTATATCTTCATTATAGGTTACTCTATTCATGTCTCCAAATTATCCCAGCCTTTACACAGTTAGACAAATACTGTAACTAAAAGATTAATAAATACTGGGGAAACGCTTCGAATATTGCTTCTACGTAAATACCATTGATGCAACAATTAAATACAAAAAAAACCTAACAAATATGAGTACTGTATACATCCATCCGGTCAGTGTGTCATTCATGGTGAGGACATCTGACACCAGTGCCTCCCGGATTAAACCTTCCTCCCCTCCTCCCACGGGGTACGCAGGAGGGTGATCCCTGACCGGCCTGGCGTGTCGTCCTTCCACCAGCGGGCCAACATGACACTACGTACTTCACAGCTTACTGACGACTTACGATAAAGAATTCAGAACACTCAAGCGTCATTCGGTAACTACTTTAATTATTTCAAAACAAAAAGAAGTGAAATGGTGTTATTTAATGTGTAGGTTGATTCTCTCGGCCCGGCATTTTGATTAGAGGTTTGACATGAATAGTTTTAGGTATATCAGCTAATACCCTGGTCGACACACGAGGAGGCATATAGTGTATGTTTATTGAGTAGCGACGAACGAGATGTAAAAAATAAAATAAGTTAGACGTAAATGGAAGAAAATAGAGGCACATTGAATGAAACTATATACAAAACGCCTTTGAACTATTGGTGGTATATTATACTGGTGCAAATTGCGACCAAACGTCTTAAAATTTAATTGCGTTACACTAGGACATATATCATTGGTCTACGCTCTGTGTGTGTGTGTGTGTGCTCGCAGGAGGAGAGCAGTATAGGGTGTCTGTGGGTGTTCCCCGAGGCGCGTGATGCATTGTTTCATAAATCTGGCGAGAGGCAGCGGTGTGCGGCCTTTTATAACACGATGCTCTCATGCACGTCTTTATGGCAGATTCATCGCCCCGCCCAGCCAGTCAGCAAGGTCTTCTCAACTCTCTAACCTCGTGTCTTTCCCTCCAAGTGATCTACCAGGACACTCACCCTAGCTACAGCCTCATCACGGCCCTCTCAGTGTTTGAGTTCGTGTTATAGCTGAAAGAACAAACATAAGCAGATGTAAGAGAAAGTGAGAGTAGCAACTGCAGCACTTTCGCACTGCTGTGGTCACGTCGACGGCTGTACCTTTTACTTCATTATACAGCCCCAGTCGCTGAGTTGCTCTCTATGGCCCAGCTGTTGCCCGGACAGTGTTTGTTTATTCTAGCGATGTTTATATTGACCACATGATCCCGTTCTGAGTCTGTGTTTTGCTCTACCTCCTCCAAACATTAGGTTATCCTCCCCCCCCCTCCCCCACACACGGATGAGGTTCAGCAATATTCTCCCTGTCATCCATTGCTAAGATCACCCTTCTCCCTTGATCAAGGTTATTGCTCCATCCTTGTATACTGTTCAATGTTCATCCTCCTTCCCTCATTCTGTTGATCAAAAACCCCTCGCCTCCTTTTTTCCCTATTACCCCATACCCTCTCTCCCCCACATACACAAACACACGCCTTCCCTGCACACCCACACATCCTCTCTCCCCCACATACACAAACACACGCCTTCCCTGCACACCCACACATCCTCTCCCCCACATACACAAACACACGCCTTCCCTGCACACCCACACATCCTCTCCCCCCACATACACAAACACACGCCTTCCCCTGCACACCCACACATCCTCCCCCACATACACAAACACACGCCTTCCTGCACACCCACACATCCTCTCCACATACACAAACACACGCCTTCCCTGCACACCCACACACCCTCTCTCTCCCCTACACACACCCACACACCCCTCTCTCCTTCACACACCTACACAACCTCTCCCCTACACCCCGTCCCCTCACACACACACACACCCACACACCCTCTCTCCCCTACACACACCCACACAACCTCTCCCCCACACCCCCTCACCTCACACACCTACATACCCTCCCCTTCTCCCCAAAGACTCGTGGTTAAGTTAATCATCTGACTGGTGTGATGCCTCTTGCGGGAGATATGAAGGCAAACGTATAGCCTTTCTGGGACATAAGGTTTGGACGGTACATATAAACCTTCCCTATGTATAACTGACGTAAGGGTGAGTTACGTTTAATTAAGTGTGTGTGTGTGTGCTGGGGTTAACTCCGTCCTTAGAACTGTACGTGAACCCTTTTCCACGTACGAGAAAGTAACCCTATTAATATGATTATAAGATATGACTAAAAAATTATATAATTAAATTGATCGAAAATAACTATTGTTTTTTTCTCAAGAATATAAATAACTAATAAAAGGTAATTGTTACGTATCTTGGGTTTATTTGTTAACATTATGGATTATCTCTGATTCATAACTAACTCGTTTTATCTTGATTCACCATTATATTTCTTAGTATTCTAGTGAGAGTTGATGTTAGTCTTTTTTTTTTATCTCATTACACACTGATCTCTCATACACCCCGTCACATATACATCCCCTCATACACCCCATCATATATACATCCCCTCATACCCCCCATCATATATACATCCCCTCATACACCCTATCATATATACATCCCCTCATACACCCCATCATATATACATCCCCTCATACACCTCATCATATATACACCCCCTCATACACCCCATCACATATACACCCCCCGTCATACACCCCATCACATATACACCCCCGTCATACACCCCATCATATATTCACCCCCTCATACACACATCATTATACACAAACAGAAACAAACAAGGTGTATTTCCATCCGGTCATTTATGTCATTTATACTATTCATTAAAGTGGGGGAAGTCCGGTTACCTCCCTTCCCTCAATGTGACCCCATGAACCTCCCCCAGACCCCCTTCTCTTCATGACCCAATCCTGACCCTGCTGGACCCCCTGACCCTGACATATTCACCCCTGTCTCTCATACTTCCTGTAACACACACTCTATCTTATCACATATCCACCCCATTAGACCCATCACATATCCCCATTAGACCTATCACATATCCATTAGACCTATCACATATCCACCCCATTAGACCTATCACATATCCACCCATTAGACCTATCACATATCCTCCCCATTAGACCTATCACATATCCACCCCCATTAGATATCACATATCACATATCCATCCCCCCATTAGACCCATCACATATCCACCCCCATTAGACCTATCACATATCCACCCCCATTAGACCTATATATCCATCACATATCCACCCCCATTAGACCCATCACATATCCACCCCCATTAGACCTATCACATATCCACCTCCATTAGACCTATCACATATCCACCCCCATTAGACCTATCACATATCCACCCCCATTTGACCTATCACATATCCACCTCCATTAGACCTATCACATATCCACCCCCATTAGACCTATCACATATCCACCTCCATTAGACCTATCACATATCCACCCCCATTAGACCTATCACATATCCACCTCCATTAGACCTATCACATATCCACCCCCATCAGACCTATCACATATCCACCTCCATTAGACCTATCACATATCCACCTCCATACTGTCTTTCCTTGAGATGATTTCTGAGAGTCTCACCGTACGCCTCTCTTGTTGCAGAAGTTTTCAAGGATGATGCAGCGTGTTGCCCTCCTGCTTGTGGTGGTGGCTCTGGCCGGTCCTGCCGCAGCCTGCAAGTACTGGTGCAAGACTCCAAACAGCAATACCTACGAGTGTTGTGATAAAGGCAACCCTTATTATACGCCCCAGGGTAAGTGTCAAGGGTGGTAGGGGAAGTGGGTGTAGGGGGAGGTTAGAGAAGTAGGGAGAATATGGGGAGGTGTCGGGGCGTTAAGGGAATTTAGAAGAATTTAGGGGAGATTAGAGGAGTAGGGAGAATGTAGGAGATGAGGGAAGTACGGGAAATATGGGGAAATGTGGGGGAGGTTAAGGAAGTAATGAGGGTGATGAGGGGAAGTAGGAAATGGGAGAATGAGGAAGGAGAAGGTAAGAGAAGGAGAAACAAGGGAAGGTAGAAGAATGAGGAGTGAGATGAATGAATGATGAAGAAGCATGAGTAGAAGAAATTGAGATAGAAAAAGAGAAAGATAGAAATGAGGGATAGTTTACAAGGGTGAGTAAGAAAGGGATGAATAGGAACAACAGGAGAGAGAGAGAGAGAGAGAGAGAGAGAGAGAGAGAGAGAGAGAGAGAGAGAGAGAGAGAGAGAGAGAGAGAGAGAGAGAGAGAGAGAGAGAGAGAGTTAACGAACAATAGAACAGACAAGCTTCATAAAGACAAAAAATTACGAGAGTAGAGAAAGTTGTCGTCCATGCACACACACACACACACACACACACACACACACACACACACACACACACACACACACACCCACCCACCCAGGAGACAATGTGAGACTAAGTATTGTTATCTCCATCCTGATGACCCAAATTGACCGATGACTCTCATGAAACTACAACTGTTCGTCTCGTTGCAGAAGAAGACTACGACACTCCGTATGTTAGTGGTGAGTACACAGCTGCCGGTGCATGACAGTCTTATTGGCATAACTGTAAAGAAGAACAAAAATCCTTGGTTAAAATCTGTCATGAAAATCACTAACTCGAGATTAATGTCAGTAAAATTCTGCATGACTTTGCATGATCAATGTTGCACAAGCAGAAATGTGATTTACGAGAATAGATATACGTTATTTGACAGAAAACATTACGATTGCATGAAAGACTATATACGTAAATACATCATTTCTGTAGGATACATAATTTATACATACTTTTCTTTATTAAATAGATTCAGAAAGTCATCCTCTATTGATTAACTGTTAATTTTAATAAAGATCATGTTGAATTAGTTTACCTGTAATTAAGTTGATGTTATTAAACTACAGGTTAAATAAGTATTGAGTAAGTTGACGTAAGTTAATGATGAATGTTATGACAGGTTACAGAAGTGCATGATTATGAATATGAACTGCATGAATAGATAAGTTATGTGTTATACAGAACATACACTCAGTCATGTACACACACACACACACACACACACACACACACACACACACACACACACAGCTAATCGGTAACAATAGACAGACAGAAATACAGGCATACAAACATAGATAAACAGTGAGCTAAGAAGCAACAACAGACAGACAGACAGACAGAGAGACAGACAGACTGACTTAAGAACGTTAACGACAACATGAGAGTGACAGAAGGACCCCCCCTCCTCCCTCCTCCAACAGACGACTGCTCCTACTGGTGCCTGAAGCCTCATACCACAGACTACCAGTGTTGTGACACCCTCGACTACTCACTACAAGGAGATGAGTCACTCTACCACGACGAGTCACAACCAAGTGGTGAGTCATTTTTAGGACATTGGGTTGCTAGTTAGTTAGTCATGGGTCGCAAATAACTAGATGGGTGTTTTCTGAGACGGTGAAATGAGAGTTGGTTGGCGGTGAGTCGCGAATTGTTAGTGAGTCATTTCTGGTTGGTGTTGAACCACTTCATGGCGGTGATTGGCTAGGGTCACTGCGAGGGATTTGATTGGCTGTGACTAAATACTCTTAACCTAACCTAACCGAATATGCATGACTGCCTCTTCTGGACTTTAATTGGTGACAAAGCCTTACGTAAGTGATCATACGTTTGTGGTAAGTCGTGACTCAGTGGTGAGTCGTGAGTCAGTGGTGAGTCGTGAGTTAATTGTGAGTTCCAAGCCATTGGTGAGTTATTTACTAAGTGGCAAGTAATGTGAGTTGGAGATGAATTATTCGTGCGAAGTAAATCTTTTTTTTGTGTGGGGGGGGGAGGGATGGGTCGTCCGCGGGTAGTGAGTTACTAGGGCGGTGAGTGAGTCGTCCGTCGACGATGAATGAGTCGTTCGTGGATGGTGAGTGAGTCGTTCAGAGGCAGTGAATCACTCATACCCATAGAATCAGAGAGAGAGAGAGAGAGGGGGGATAATGAACTCGAGACCCGTCCAACGCCACACACTGGATCTGTCAAGCTCTTGGGAATCTCAAGGGACGGCGAGAGGCTCTAGGAAGCTATCAACACAGACTACATAACGCCACACTAAGGCTCGGGATGGCTGGGCACGGGAGAGAGGCAGGAATGAGGCCAATCAGAGGCTTCTACCACACCCGATTACGTATTGAGCGTAGGTGAATATTTGATTCCCCGCGCGAAGGATTTTATATATTCGTGATTATATAAGATTTGAGAGAGAGAGAGAGAGAGAGAGAGAGAGAGAGAGACTTAAGGAGGAAAGCATTATGAAGCAAATGGGTGAGAGTGTTGCATGTAAACAAAACAAAACACGTGGCCACCTTTCTAACATGACTTGCACCACCACCATCGCCATCATAGACACACACCCAAACTTTCCACCTGTCATTACTATCACCACCCATCCTTAACACCACCCTCATCACTGACATTTCACTCCATCATCATCACTACCAGCATCACCACCATCCTTACTGCCACCACCACTTCCAACACTACCATTCCTATCAACATCACCATCACCATATCCTGCTATTACTACTACTACGCCACCATTACCGCCCACCCCTAAAACAACACCAACAACAACAACAACCACCACCACACCCACCACCACGACCACCAGCACCCTCCTCACTACCACCATCACCACCATCATCAGCCCCACCCTTCACTACTACTACTACTACTACCACTACTACTCACCCTGTACACTAAACGCTGGGTCAAGCTAGGTCACTCGTCGATTGTATGTACCGGGTCACTGAATAGTTTTTATATTTTTATTATTTATAATTTTGTTACTGTGTGGTTTAATATATAGTAACTGACGTATTATAAAATGGACACTAATAATAATAATAATGATAATAATAATAATAATAAGTTGGGATTAGTTATGGGATTTAAGAAAGTTCAAGATAGGATTAGTGTCTTGGGAAAGTAAATCCATGTTTGTATCTTATTTTAGATAGTTGAAGTTAATTAAGATATTGGTCTCGCATAGGTTAAGGGTGCCCTGACAAATTGACATTTCCCGACACGCCAGCCATATAATATTCTACCTGTCCATCTACATCTGATTCTACATAATTTACCTGTGGCCTTCGAATTTTGACAGTTACTACATTATTTATTTACGTTTAATGATATATTTCTTTTAGATGACGCAAGTTCTACAACGACAGCAGGCACAGGTAAACACTACCGTCAACCCACCTGTGTTGAATAAGGGTCACTGAAGATTAGCCCCCAAGCTTATTACACCTTAAGATTAATCCCAGCTTATTTCATCTCAAGATCAGTCACACGTCTATTTCAGCTTAAGATTAGCCTCCAAGCTTATTTTACCTTAAGATTAGCCCCCAGTTTATTCAAGCTTAATAATAATCTCCATCTTATTTCACCTGAAGATTAACCACTCTAACGCTAACCTCACCTAACCTTACCCCCCCATCAGGTAGGGTTATGGCGTTTTATCATTGGGTGAAACAAGCTGGTGGGGTTAAACTTCAGTGACCCTTCCGCAGTATTGCTTCACCATTACTTCTCTGTCTTCCCCCTCACCCCATCCTCTGTTTCTTACTGAATATGAGGAAGGTAACACAGAAACATCAGGTTCCTGTGTGTCTATAACGAGAACCGGAGTTAAACAATGGATATATCAGATTCTTGGGGGGTTTGCCGGGTTAATATAGGAAATGCACGTGGTTAAGATGGATATATATCATTGTGACGTTGATATATTAGATCTTGAGTCAGTAATATAGTTCACCCACACTATACAGCATGACCTCACTCGTGTACCTTCTTGTGACGGCTGATCCTCTGACATATACTAAGAATCTTTCCTTCACGGTTAACACGACTAAGCATGACTGTAAACTGACTGTATCTCTGTTTAATCTTATGGTTTGATCTCAACTTGTCTCTTTTATTATTTTCTTGTTTCTATTACTTTAGTTTTTAAGTATATATAATTAATGGACCTTAAATAACCTAAGTCGTTTTTGTGAATAATTATATATGTAAGGTGTTTTATATCCCTTTAAGTTTAGGTATTTTAAATAAAACTTAAATATGTCGTTTTTGTATGGAAGGTGATTTATATTCCTTAAATTTCTGGTATAATTAATAAATCATAAGTAAATTAGTCGTTTTTATATAGAAAGTGACATGATAATTTTTTTTAAAGGGGATGCACAAGCTCACAGCAACTGTTACTACTACTGTACCTACGACGGTGATGTGTACTGCTGTGCTGATGACTCCCGACCCAGTGAGTACCTCTCCCTCACTCTCTTTACTCTCCCTGGCTTAATATGTACCTCTCCCTACCTCTCTTTATTCTCCCTGGCTCAGTGAGTAGCTCTTTCCTACTCTATCTGGCTCTCACCATTCGCTTCCCTCACTCACTCCCCTCCATACCTCAGGATGACCTCTGCACAAGCCTATCCTTTATCTAGTGGCGCCCGTGACTCTCTCCGTCACACAGCCTTCCTTAATCCACCTCATTTTCCCTCATACACTAACTAGTATTCAGTGGACTCCTGAACGTTTCATCCATAGTAAAAGTACAGGAAGAGGAGGAGGTATTCATCTATTCATTTCTGCTTTATAAAAAATCAAAACAGAAATAGACTTATTAGTGTAGGGATCTGTCCGTCCGTCCGTCTGCGTGTCAACAAACTTGTTCTTCTCCGTAATGCAACTTTTAATTAAACTTATCATGAATATGTGTCATCGCAGGACAAAGTGAACACCATCAGATTCAAGTCACTATATCAAAGGTCACAATTACATAAGCGAAGGTTAGGGTTTATAACTAGTGGTATAGTAACGTCTGTATATTATTTACCTACATTAACAGGTTATGTAGCAGAGAGATTGGTGAAGATATTATTATTTTTTTAGTATTTGTCTATCTGTCGTGTTTATTCTTGATTTTCTTCGTTAATGTTCCTCCCGTGTCAAGTTTGAATGTTCCTCCCATGTCATTTTTTAATATTCCTCCCATGTCAAGTTTAATGTTCCTCCCGTGTCAAGTTTTAATGTTCCTCCCACGTCAAGTTTTAATGTTCCTCCCATGTCAAGTTTGAATGTTCTTCCCATGTCATTTTTCAATATTCCTCCCATGTCAAGTTTAATGTTCCTCCCACGTCAAGTTTTAATGTTCCTCCCACGTCAAGCTTTAATGTTCCTCCCATGTCAAGTTTGAATGTTCCTCCCATGTCATTTTTTAATATTCCTCCCATGTCAAGTTTTAATGTTCCTCCCTCGTCAAGTTCCGCAGTTCAGTAGATGTAAACAGAAACCACTTCCCATAATACTTTTTGTCCCGTTCAGAATAAAAAATAATATTAAATTTTTTTTCACGATTTTATAGCATAGTCAACATTTATTTTAGTATAATCTACACACGAATGTAGGGTAAACACATGAAAGAAGAATGTTGAAATATATAGACTACACACTCGTCAATAACCACTGTACTATGTGTGTGTGTGTGTGTGTGTGTGTGTGTGTGTGTGTGTGTGTGTGTGTGTGTGTTTCCCCCTCACCCGCTGCGCTACTTCAATCCTGCACCACAATTTTTTTTCCAGTAGTCCCACACGTCTCATCTCGCCCCTTCACTTTCCACTTCCAATTTCATCCACTCTATTCCCACATCTAATTCCTTCCAATCAATTCATTAATCTCACGTCTCCCATTCTGATCCGGCAGTTGATTCGTTTCAGTTAGTTTCCTACTTCTTATTCATTTCGGTTGATCCTTACATTACACATACCCTCCAGCCTCCATCCTCCATCCTCATGTCATTTACATCCTCCTCACATCCCACGTCGTTTTCCAATCCTAGATAATAAAAAAAGTTATCACAGATAATCCCCACAGCTCTGGAAATACATTAATTTTCCATATTCCCTGATGACAAAGCTTCACACAATGACCAGTTCTCGTCACGCCAGCAACCCGTCAGTTCCCCTGCGAATACCATCTTTTATTTAACCTGCATAAAATTGATCAACAAAGTCATTAATGCAGCAGTAGCTACAGGGAGAACTGCTGGAAGGTACAAAGACTTTTGCACCGTCGATCTGGTCTTAGTTTCACTCGTTTTTCATCTAACAATAGTTCATAACGACAACAACAATGATAAACAAGCAACGTTATTGATCTTCTCACTAATTTTCAGTCCCCAAGAGTCACGACAATCACGATGGTAGTTGTCCAGAGGAAGAAGATCAGATGTGCAAGAGTTCTGGCATCTTCCTCCGTCCCAAGAAACCAAAGGTGAGTCTTTCCAGATGCAAGAGTTCGGGTAAGATACATCACGAGTGTGTTCATGTAGTTGTAAGGTATGAAGAAAAAAATAATAATTCTAAGTATGACAATGTGAGTGTGTGAGTTGTGCCAAGAGCCCCCAGATATCTCCAGATAGTTAGGAGTTGTTGTACTTTTTCAGGTGTGCTTGTATATTTGTCTGTGTGTCTTGTGTTGTTAGTGACCTTTGAGTAAATCGAGAAATACTATTGATGACATGACGCGTGAGCTGAACGTCCGTCTGTCAAGCAGGAAGAGAGTCAGTAATTTCTTGTGTTAGATCCTTCCATTATGATTAAATTCTTTTAGACTTGGTGTCAGCAAATACTGTTTTATGCACTTGTTTTCATGCATTTTACAGTCGTGCAAACATTGTCAAATACAGTACAGGAGTTGGCCGCCGTCAACAAATTTACAAAATACGTTGCGTCATGTGGAAGTCATATTATACCACGATTATTTCAAGAGTCCGTGGCTGACGTCATCTCGGCCCTCCATGTGACGTCGTTTAAACAAAAGAGCTCATTGGTTGACAGCGGGAAGTAATGCATACATGACCGAGAATTCAATTTTTTTATCCCTTTTTTGCGTCTGTTTTTTGCCCTGAACTGTGTCTGTCTGTCTGTCTGTCAGTCTGAGAATGTGTTTTTTTTTTCCTGGCGGCGTGCAATCAAGCGGCGAGGTAGAGTGTCCGCACCAAAAGTTGAAGATTGAATTACCAGTGCAAGACTCAGCACTCCTGCCTTGTCAGCCAATAAGTGATATTGTTGGTAGGACGTCACTTAGCGTCAGCACAGTTCTGCTCGGCGTGAGGTTGGAAAAATCTCATGTGGAATATAGCGTTAAAAGGGGCTGGGGTGTGAGGGAGGTGTGTCCATTAAGTGAAAGTTGATTTAGCAAAGTGCATTCAAAATTGTAGATGTGAAAATTGCAAACACAAACGACAAACACACATACACATAGATACACACACACACTCCCACACAGATACAAACATGTAGACAGAGAGAAAGAAAGAGAGAGAGGGAGAAGAAGGGGAGAGAATGAGAGGGAGAGAGACAGACGGACAGAGAGGGAGGGAGGGGACGGGAGGGGAGAGAAACAGAAGCAGAGATACGAGGGGAAGAGAATAAGAGAGAGAGAGAGAGAGAGAGAGAGAGAGAGAGAGAGAGAGAGAGAGAGGACGAAAGACCACTATCCATTGGAGCCTCAACGTAGGGGGGTCTAACTAGAGATTAAAACACAATCATGTCCAAAAGCTTAACTATTCAATACTCATTCTCTCTTTGTCATATTTTGAGCAACTTTGCGTAGCTGGATGTAATACGCTGTTATGAGTTGACTCTCGGATATAACGATTTAATGTGACCTGACTCCTTTATTATATTCCGCATATAGTGAATGTCTGGGTAGTTATTTGTTTCCACTCATTTTGTATTTTTTTTTTTTGTGAAAGATATTTTCATGAGTCTAATGTCTTACACTGAGATAAAATTGTACGATTGATTGTGATGTTCCCTTAATATCTTAAACACAAATGTATACGATATAAACCCAGACATACATACATACACTCATAAACTCAGACATACATTACACATATTCTTAAGGTAGGATCGTCTATTTTACGGTGGCTAACCTGTGGTCCTTTCCCTCTCACCTGGACTCACTTACCCTTGTGCCCGCAGGTGGCTAAGACCTCTGGCTCCATCCAGCTGGCTGATGACAATGGTAAGCTTCTGCAGTCTTGTGCCTCCGACGGATACTGCAAAGAGGATGAGAGGTGCTGCGCATCCAAGTGTGCACGCAAACATGTCTGCTTGAAGAGCCTGAAGAAGGAAGGGAGTGATGACGCAGAGGCCGAAAACAGAGAGTAGAAGAGTTTGTAAGTAAGTGGAGAGGAGAAGGAAGAGAAGAAGAGAAACAACAAAGAGGGGAGAATAAGGTAGAAAAGGAAAATATAAGCACATTTAAACAAAGGTACCAATTGTCGACGCTCACGTCTGGATATCATGAGCAAAAAATAAAACAAGGATGGATCTCTGGAGAGCTTCCTGACGTGAGCAGACGAAGGGAAACGTGAGCCAGGAGCACATCAGTCCGTGTTCACAGCTTCCTACAGTACAATTAATGATCGGTGGGTCTACTTGTGTGTGTGTGTGTGTGTGTGTGTGTGTGTGTGTGTGTGTGTGTGTGTGCGTGTGTGTGTGTGTGTGTGTGTGTGCGTGTGTGTGTGTAGCGTAAACTGAAAAGTAAAGAAAAAAAGTGAATTTTTCAAGGCACACAATAGAAAAGAAAAGCAGTTCATTGCAACTACAGGCCAGTCGCTTACTTCCAGCATGTGACACGACGATGTGGCAGTAACAGTTCTCCACCTCCTGGCTCCCTCACTCCAACATTTGGACGTTCAGTCATCACGGATGTTTTTATTTGTACCTTCACACGTCGACACCAGCAGCTGCGACTCAGCATCTCTGACAAAAGAAATCAATTGTTCGCTTGTTATCGGTTTTTAATTTATTTTGTTATGCTTCAGAGTTCTATGCTAAAGTACGTGCGCATGCATCTTGTTGACCCTTTATGTTACTAATATGCACCAGTGTATGTTCCACTTGCATAATATTATTTATCCCACCATTGTTTTTGATGAAATTTTGTAGCCAATAAATTAGTATTGCATAAGTCATATGATTGAAGTTTAACTGTATCCTCTGTCAAGTTGGACACCACCAGCAGTTTGGGGTCTTCCATATGAAGCAAATATTGAAAACCAATTAGAGTCTCCCACAAGTATGGCTGGCTTTTTGCTCTTTAAAAGCGAACAGTGCTCAAGCCTAACTGCTGCAACAGGCCCATATTTTTACACAAATAAATTATATATTAAATGTCATTCTGCGTCCACTGCAGGTCAACCCCTTTACGACACGCTCATATAACGCTGCTCTCTACTCTCCCCACCTTCACGCTCCTCCTGCTTACAGACTGCTTCTGTTCCTCTCTCACTTAACCTACAGTACAGCCACCTTCCTCCCATACTGTGCCCTCTGTCTCTTTGCATTTATTATATTATATTGTCCACCACGTAAACCATTTCTTTCACCTTACTACCCATCCTTCTAGCTTACATCATCTGGTATCTACTGTCAGGCTCTCATATAGCTGTTTACACTTTAACCAGCAGGAGTCTCACCACGCATCCATCGCAAACTCCATCTTGTCTTGTTTCCATTTCCTGGCTTTCGATAGTGTTGGGTGTAACTCCTCGGGACTGCAGCAGCTACGGAAAAAAAAACCCGAAGGAGAGATTATGTGAACTTACAGTTATAGGAAAGAGCTGTGCAAAAGTTCTAGAACTACCAACACCAGGTTCCTCATATCGTACAGGACACCTCTCAGCTATAACAAGGTCTTCGGTACAATAGAGGACGCTGGGACAGGTAGTGTGTCTTGTTGACAGTGGCGTGGACAACGAATAATTGATATCATGAAAGAAGAACAGAAGGATTATGTAATTGTGAGGTGAGTGAGAGCAGTTAGCGAGTGAACTGTATGACTGATGAATTAATGAGTATTTAGTCAAGGTATTTGGAACATATTGATAAGACATGTAGATTTATTGATAATGAAAGTAGATATAAATGAGATGCTTACATAAACACAGGGAAGACCAAGGAGTAAACAAAGAGCTAGTGTGTGTGTGTGTGTGTGTGTGTGAGGTAACCCGTGTCGTGAAGGAGGAACACTGCCCGACCACATTACACCAAATACCTGGCAAAATTGTAAAAACTCCATCTACCTATAATCTAACCTTATTCCACACACACACACACACACACATTAACACACACACGCACTACCTAAAAGGTTTATAACTGTATTTGGTGATTTATCTGCAGAAAATATTCATTACTTTTGTGTTTTCAATGTTCTTCTTAATTCGTATTTCTCGTGTGCTGTTACTAGTCATTTATCCGTCACACCACCACTAACGAACACCCAAACATCAACCCCTTTAGTAACGCGGTGACGAGAGGGATCAACTCTGCTTTAAGCCAAGAGATCAAACGCCTATTGCCCACCTCTATTTTTATTATTACAGTATTAACGTTTCACTTCATAAATGAAAATCAACACTGCCCTACTCGAGCTTTGTGGACGAGGCCGAATAAAACAACACGGTCATTATAAAACTGTTGGGCGAAGCGGAATAAAGCAAAACGATTATTCGCCATCATAACTTCATTAAATATTGACACATGTTTTGTACACGCATTGTATAAATATGTATATGCACGCGCGCAAAAATACAAACAAAGCCCATATTTGATGGTTTAATAAATATGAATGGTCAGTAGCGACAACAGTTTAAGTACTGAATATATAATGGATGTGAACTTTGCCTGCCTCTTGAAAAATCAGCCCAGGTTGGCAATGTTTCGTAATTGCGTTTATGTTTCGAAAAATTTAAGCTTGGCAAGAGTGGAGGTGGAGACGATGGTGCTCTGGCTGGCGAGTGTTAGTTGATGCTGATGTTATAACAACTAAGGTCTTTAAGGTTAGTCTTGTTTAAGAGTAAATATACAATAGTCACCAACAATTGAAATTCAAGAGATGGAACTTTACTTATTATAACACACAACTAATATTCAAGCCGTTTACAAATTCAATAAGACTTAACGTAACGTAAATATATATATACACATGTACACTCTCCCCCAAAAAGTATCGGCCACTTTCCTCATTATGTTGGTAGGCCGCCTTCCTAGTATCTATGAGGTTACCAGTTATTATTTCTGGCATTTGTTGTAATTATGGTGAATCACTGTGCTCCATCTTTAGTAAAATAATATAATGGTATTAAGGTAGCGAAAATATATCAACGGCAGTCAAATAGTGGATGTTTTCTGCTGGAAATCCATGACCAACACTAGTACCCGAGACTCATTGGAAAAGACAGCTTGTACTGACAGACATGGAGTGTGAAGAGAAATGCCAAGCCGTCGTGCTAACATCATGTTGCTGAGGCCTATCGTTAAAGGCGATGGTACTGCCTCGTGTTGCCATAATGTTTCCATAGTGACTGTCAATCCTATGGGAGGACTTGGCGAAATCGTCTCATAGTGTGTATCAGATAATGTTTCGTTGCCAGCAAGAATCATGAGATGATACGTTATATTCATTATCGTTATTTCATCAATTGAGGTAGAAATAATATCGAAATGCAGTAAATCATAATGTCATTGTAAGTGGATATGGCATCATAATACACCTGTAATTACTATATTTGCAAATGAATGCAATATCGGATCAGAGTGTTTCATATTTCATTCGAAGCGATTCCATTGTAACTTCGGGTATGAAAACATAGTAACGTTATATTCCTGAAATAGTATCTAAGGAGCACATATCAACGGGGTTACTCATGGCGTTATTGGTTTTACATATGGTATCACAATTCATCCTATTTCATTACATTATGTAGAGAACAGGTGGCATGTTGTAGATACCATGGTGATTATCAGGTGTAAGAAGAAAGAACGAAAGGTGGAACTCTCATTCAGAAATACCAACCGAACCGAGACAGCTGTGCTCGTGTTATTGTGTTCTCCAAATACATCAGGCCCAGGGGGGCCGATATTTTGGGGGAGAGTGTACGTACAGTGCAATATTAACACAAACTAACATTCACACGAGCAGACATACACACACAGGAAACATAATCACACAATCATATACTTAAGCATACATACATACGCATTCATGCAAGCAAACAATTATACACAAGTATACATGCACGCTAGTATTATTAGTATACATACAAAATAGTACAATTTCACCCAAACGTTCGTTAACTCTCCCAGCCAGCTATTGCTGCACTGCCTGCTTCAGATGTTTGAAACTGTCTCAGTACCAACCAGAACATGAAACCGATACGAATGAATCTAAAGGTTCGAAGTAACAGATTCAAGTTCATACATCTGAAGCAGGCAGTGCAGCAATAGCTGGCTGGGAGAGTTAACGAACGTTTGGGTGAGACTGTATCCCCCCTGTTTGATAGCTGCTTACTCCCTACTACTAGGTGGACTACCTAGTTACCTCAATTTTCCATACCGGCTGTCAACACTTGCCCCTGGATGCCCGGAGACACTGAGACTTCAGTCACTTGACCTCGGCTGACATAAACACACCATTGAGGCGGTGATAACGTTGTGGACCTACAGTCAAGAGGTGGTTTACTATTGTTGTGTTCTAGTGCGCGGTAAAGACGATGATGTACAATATTTAGTGAATTGTGGAAAGACTTACTGCTGTTGTACTGTAGAGAGTTACTGTAGTGCGGAAAATCTGAACAAGAGGCGCCCAGGTATGACACTACGACACAAGACACGAACCGATTTAAAGGCCGGGATAAATTGCCTCCCAATCCAAGGTAAGTTTTTATGTACTTTGATGAGGTAATTAAATGTTTAAGCCATTTGCTTTGAAAGTTTGGCTACATAAAGGGAGGCCAAGGGTGGAATTTATAGGGCCAGAACCTGACAACTCCATATACTTGTCTTAATGAAAACTAGCCTATAGCCTCACCCAGCACCATAGAATAGAAGGGCTTGGCCAATGGCTAATCTCATAGCAAGCACCATCTTGTATTTCAGTGTCAGCGAGCAGGCGCATCAGAGTGCTAACTGTTTAAAAAAGCCATATGAATAATCGCCTACTGTATAAAGAGCCCCTGCGAAGGATCGCACTCAGTGTTGCAACCCCCAGGTTTTTCAACCGGATCTTATTTTTTGCTTCGACCTTGAAGTCTTGGATTTTTTTTGCTTAAAATCCTAGAATATATTTTTTTGTTAATAATCTAACGTGCGCTTATCAGATTAGTGTATTGACAAAATAATTCGTAAATAATGAAAATATTTTAGAGAAAAAATAGGGAAAAGAAATCATATAGAATTTTAGGAAAAATAATGCCATGTTTGCGACTGGAGCCTTAGGATTTTTAGTTTGAGCTCATCATCTTCCTTGTCATCACAGGACAAGGTTGGCTCGGGCCTCGACTTAAGACAGTTTATGAGATCCAGTATCACTAATATTAACGGTTCTTGCTAGAATTGGTGTAGAGATATTAAGAGAGCGAAATCGGCAAAAGGCGTGAAAAACACTTAACAGTAATGACTGACTGAGAAGTCCCTTGGTGCAGCTAATATTCCACAGAGAAAAGAGCGAGAAAAATATAATATTAACAATTTAAAACTGATTGGATGAACGATGTGGAGCTTAAAGACTAGATTAAACCTGATCCTAAAGATAAATATAGTGGAATTTGCATTGTGTGCGACAACAAGCTTAATAATTGCAATATGACTGGCTAATGAACCACACATCCTCCTCAAAACATGTGAACAGTTTTGCTGTAAAAAAGTATCTGTGGTTGAACACTTTATGAAGAAAACCACAGGACCAGAGGCTCTATGTAAAGGGAGCAGAGCAGAATTGTTGCTTTCAGGACTATGGCCGAGCATGGAACACCAGGTGAGGTTGCATAGTTAAATGATATTCTAGAGTTAATATTGAGGTTATAAATTATATATACACAGCATGTGATATTGTGATCTAGTTTTTTTTTCATCTTGGATTTTTTTAGTCAGTTATCTGTTCTTTTTCCCCCTGAGTAGCAACACTGGCACACGCTCTCAGTATAGACGCCACCAGCTAAGCTATCTGAGCTAACCCAAATTGCCAGTCATTTTGCCAGAAACACTCGGCAATGGTCGGTATATTGAATAAACCCGTTTGAAGGCAGGATTATGTAGCAAAGGTTAGCTAATGTGATTTTAAGGCGTTAAACATTTGCAGTAGATGTGATTTTATTAAGCAGTGGATAAATCGTCCGATTCTCTCGGATAGATTAAACCCTGGGCGCTCTCCGTCATGTCGGGTGAGTAAAAATCTGCGGATGACTGAGTTTGATGTGTGATTCCATGTGTTGGTTTGACCTAACACTGTCCTAATCTATGATATAATATCTGCAAACTGGAAATTCGTTTCTTCTTGGGAGCTTTAGTCAAACCAATGCACATAGGATAGTATTTAATCACAAGAGTCATACCCTCTTCAGTCTTCTTCCTTCAATATGGTTTGAGTAAAGTATTTATTGACATCGAAAAATGTGTAGATGCTGCTCTTAGTAACAAACACTGTTGGAAGCTACGAAGTATTGACTTACTGACTTTTTCTTCTACCTTAAGAACTCAGTGGTCCTGATAACGACAAGAGCGTATATCAGCCTCAAGCAACGATATTATAATTAGAAAGAAAAAACTATGCCTCTTAGCGTCGTAAGCTGCGAAAACAACGAAAAACATTTTTGACAGCTTGCATATTCCACTGTAAGGTAAAAATGGCATCGCTCAATCGTTTATTCCAGCAAAAATCAGACACGGTTCAGTGATGGTGTTTGCTAATTCATCGAGGCGCCGAAAGCACCAAAGTCATGGCCTAGTTTCTGTGGTGTAAGTTTACTGTAATTAAAATAGCTTATTATTGTCACCGAATTTGGATTTAATGCATTATAGAGAAGTAGAAAAAATCTCCCAAGATAGCAAACCATTATTAGGACGCTAAAATCATTCTATACTATTGTTGTTTAACCTTTTACCCGTAGTAGTAAATAACACACCAGTAGTCAGTTTCACTCCCTGTAATATCTCGACATTATTGTCCAGCGTTTTAAATGGGTCAGTGATTAAACTAGACGTGCTGATGGCAAAAGTTGTCGGTATTGACATGTAGGTTTCACTGGTTAGTTACGAAGCTTCATGTTTTGTTTTATTTTATGATATGTTTGTATTAGTACTGTAAGTTAGAGGTTGTTTAGTTTCGATGTCTTGATATACGAGTATACTGTTTATTATATTATATAGATTAAACGTGTGGTGATGGGGCAAGGAAAAAAACATTGTAAACCAATAAGTGACGTTCCTTATTTTCGTATGTTTTCGCTTCTTTTTTTTCCTCGCTCCTCTATCAGATTTGCAGTCAGTGTAACTTTTGAATCTCTTGAGCGAAGTGTCGCCAGATGTGAGATTTGGGGCGTAGGGTATCCTTATAGTGGGCAATGCCTATGGTTGAATTCAAGGAGCATAGTGAAAGCACATTGCATAGTCACTGCCTATGGATATTCGTAGGGATTGCCTACGGATTACGGGAATGTTCACGAGGAGGGTGGAGAGGGGGGGACTCCCTAAGAGCAAGCCCTGTGAAACAAATACGACGGACCCGCCGCCGATTTTTTATAAAAAAATAATTAAAAACGCTGCAATTCACTGTTTTACAGTGGACACTGTCGTAGTTTTTGGCAAATGTGTTAAAAAGTGGTTACTTCTAAATTAAGCCTAACCTAAACTTAGTTGATAAGAAAAAAAGTGGCAGAAGCTTTGTTGGAAAACCTCACTAACCTAAACAAAGGAACCTACCTAACCTTACCTAATTTCCTAGCCATGAGGCTCTACCTTACGGAACCCCCGGCATATTAAACAGAAGGAACTTAACTTTGATATGGTATAATTTTACGTTTTTTGTGGACGTGAGAGCAGCCTCCCGGACAGTGTGGCTCATAAACATACACCGGCGACTGGCGTCGATCAGACATGATTGGCTGTGTACCGTTACATCACCACCGAGAATGTCAAGTAGTGGGCACACTTACGTTGCAATGTATGTAAAGTCACTCATGTAAGAAAGAGGCCGTCCGAGAAAGAGGTCAAGTCACCCATGACACTTCACTTCTGGTAACAGTGTACCTGACAAAGAGGGTTGGGGGGGGTGGGGGGGCTTGTGTAGGGGACGAGGTGTTAGATCACAGCCATCTGCACGAACCACTGCTTCGGTTCATGCTTCGCTTCATGCACTATACTAATACGAGGTGAATATAACAGCATATGTTATCCTTACTCATTATATTACAAGAACCTAATAACATCACGATATAACCATGCAATACTACAATCGCCATACTGTTCCCTTGGACTTTTCGATTTTCCTAAACGACTAGGGAAGGCCTCTCCCCAACTTACTAATTCAAACCAGGGTCGAGAAAATATCCGAATGAATTCTCCTTTTTTCAGAATAAGCTCAGTTTCGATATACTGTAGTTATACAGTAGTGCGATGAATAAGGTCAATATAATAGCAATTGTAATAATAAAATATATACTTCGTATCACACTAGTTACCCGTTTAATGTTTACCATGGATTTTAGTGAAACATTCGAAGCCAGGTGAATGGACTGAACTACGGGCAGCACAACCGTCCTCTCCGCCCTGTTATTGGTGAGAAATTCTAGGAGATTTAACCAGTCCCTTATCCCAGCAGTACCATAATCGCAAAGTCATAATATTTATGTTCTAGACTAGGCAACATTGTGTTAGGTGTTTGAGAATTCACAACCTCTGCAGTTGTTACAGTATTGTTATGTTTGTTATACAGGGTATTTGGGTTTGGGATTATTCATAATTAGAGGAAAAATAAAGAAAAATCAATTATACAAATAAAAGTTTATTTAGTGCTTTCCGAAATCACATGTGTTCACGTCATTCAAAGCAAAGTAACAAACTAAGACACTGCATTTGATATACTCATTAATGGGGCTAGGTATAATGCAAGGGATCTCTTCAGGTTAAAATATATGAATATGCAGTTGTAGTATTTATATTGCATGGTTATATGATGATGTTATTGGAATATTGGAATACAACGAGTAAAGATAACATATACTGTTATATTCACCTCGTATTATAGTGCATGAACCGAGGCATGAACCGAGGCAGTGGTTCGAGCAGATTGCTGTGATCTAACACCTCGTCCCCTACACCATCCCTCACCCCTCGTCCCCCCATCCAGGTGCACTGTTATCACAACTGAAATGTCACAATTAAAGCGGCCTCACACTGAAACTTTTCCGTTTTTTTTTCTTGCATCAAATGTTTAAAGACTGTAATTTTTTTCTGAGAGCGCCCTGTCACACACGCATAGAGAACAGTCCATCAGTCTTTCCGTGTTCATCGTTATTATGTCTTCCTCTTCTTGTTTTTGTTTTGGCTGTATGTATTGTCTCTAGCGTCCCGGAGGCAACGATGATTTCTCTATCATAAATTCTTCTGACAACCGTGTCCACAGATGACTAGATACAGATGCCATGAACAGACCGCTCATTGTCAACAAAGATATCAGATACATTTACGAATGTCAACATCAATAAAAAAATACACTTAAGCAGTTTATTAAACTTACGATACTGAAAGCTTTTAAAATTAAATTGTTATTTTATGTGGCTCGATATTTATTTTCTGTAAATATCCTCATTGTCGAGTATAGATCTTAACTTGACCTCAGAAATTAGCGCAAGCCAATCAGGCGGAAGCGATACGTTTCGTCTGAGCGAGACGCTCTAGAAAAAACAATGACAAATCATGGAAAAAGTGCCAGTGTATACGTGGCCAATAAAGGACCTCTCTCGAAGGGGGTCACTTTCTTTTATGAGTGACTGTACCGTTGATATTTAGCATAGCTCATGCCTCAAATGTATCGGTTTATGCACCATCATTCATACAACAGAAAACGATTTTGCGTCAGGATCGGTGTTCACATTTTCCGGAGCACTTGAGGAGTTTACCTAACCCATTCCAGATCTTCCAGAATTTTGATAAACAGACACGGAAAGGAATTAAAAAGATAGGCATTGAATAGTTTTGGCACGAGGAGTCCAGAAACACTTGCTTATATTGTTTAAATAAATTTGGAAACGTCGAGGAGCGGCTTTAGCTTGAACGTCACTGCTGGCAGCATAAAATCGGCAGATTATGAAAAAAATCATATTTATTTGTAGCACACACATACACACACACGCGCCATGTTCCAGATGGCTTAGTTTACCAGTCACAAAACTGCATTAGTCAAAGAAGTGAAAAAATGATAACATTAAACACGAAATAACATAAACTACCAAAATTTACTAAAATAACTAAAACGCAGTATTCATTAAGCTGTCATTTGCATGGTTGATATCTCATGAAATACTGTAATGAATTAAGCCGCTTATCATGAATTTGTATATTGTGAAACTACCCATCACTGTTTCTTGCGAGGTGAGGAAATAAAATACTGGGTGAATATATCCCAAACTGAAGAATATTTTAGAGTAATCGATAAGGGGAGAAAGTTATCGTAGGACCAAAAATAAAACGAGGAAATATAAATAAAAGGAATTAATTGTATTTTCCATTTTGTTTACATATAAGAACATAAGAACATAAGAAAATAAGGAGTCTGCAATAGGCCGGTTGGCCTGTGCATGGCAGCTCCTGTCGAGAGTTACTACCACTCTCTATCATCCATGAATCTATCTAGCCTCCTTTTGAAACTTTCCAGAGTTCCCGCACTTACTACAAAGTTGCTAAGCTTGTTCCACTCGTCCACCACCCTATTTGTGAACCAGTTTCTTCCTATCTCCCTCCTGAACCTAAACTTATCAACTTGAATCCGTTGCTCCGAGTCCTATCCTGCTCGGATATTATAGAACTTTATCTATATCCCCTTTATTGATTCCTTTCACCCACTTAAATACTTCTATCATATCTCGCACTCTTCGTCTTTCTAGGGAATGCAAGTTAAGTTTCTTTAACCTATCCTGATATGGAAGGTTTCTAAGTCCCGGAATCATTTTTGTCATTCTTCGCTGCACCGACTCTAGTGAATTTATATCCATTCTATAATAGGGGCACCAGAACTGAACCGCATAATCGAGGTGCGGCCTGACTAGCGCAAGATATAGTTGCAATATAATCAGTTCGGCCATTGTGTTGTAATGGAGTTATGCCAGGTGCTTATAACGTTGGTGGTGTTAGGATGACAATTAATAGAAGGTTAGATAATCTCCATTCGCCTACACACACATCCTCGCAACCTTCTCGATCGTCCGTCTCGTGCACTCACAACCTGCCCTCCACACACACACTCTTTATTTAGTCATATACAACCATTACCACACTTCAACTTAGGTCTCGTTTACACGATCAGTCTCGGAGCATGTTTTCGAAGAATGGTAACGAAACCGTGCTCGGGCAGTGATCGCGTAGACGGCAACACTGAACCACCAACCCTTCCCGGGCAGTTACGTGTGGGAGCCAAATAGTTGTGTGGCCACCTACAGTACGTGCTTCGTCACTGATCCGTAGCGTGTTCGACCACCATACGAGCCCATAGTTATTCGGTCAGAAGGAAAATGAATGTTTTTTTTTCTTTGTAAATTTTATAATCACTCTCAGTTCCATCCTTCAAGTTATCCTCGGTTCGTTCTTTAATTGAGTGGATATAGGTTTCGCCTTTTATTCTATGGGTAGTTGATTTGCTCCCGGGGCTACCCCAGTTCACCCAGCTGTGAATGAGGACCTAGTTTTACAGTTGGTATAGTGAAGGTGGTCGAGTGCAGTGCCGGCCACATTACTTTCTTAGTATATTTATTGCTGGAACTACACTGTCCCAAATGAGTCGTCAGGTGTATGAGACATCTGGCACTACTATATTTCATTTACAGATGGTCATTATTATCCTTTGTCCTAAGCTTCTCTGTGTGCTCACGTATTTTATATAATGTATTTGAATGAACGTTTTTGTAAGTGGACAATCTCGTGAAGTTTGGGTGCTGAACCTCTGGGACTTGACCAATCTGTCCGGCTGTGAGAGTGGCTGTGTTAGGGGTCAAGGTCACCCCCCTGACTGATTGAACTGGTGCAGATTTTATGTGTTGATTCATGAGCGACTTGGCATTTGTTCGTGTACGTTTTCGTTCCAATTACACTTTTTGTTTCTCTACCTTGCTGTAAGAACACTTGGATTATTACCTCTCAAACTTTCTGAAGACTCTCCTCCCTAGTTATTAGTATTAATTTTGTGATAACAATCGATCCAAGGTCAAGGTCATACGAAGTGTTGTTGACACCAAGAGAAATGAATGTTAGTTTGGGTGATGAATTCTCAATCTACTAAAGGCTGTTGAGGTGTTGCCTTAAATAATCCTAACTTAAACTTCAATGGTGAGCCTTGGGACCCTCTCATGGTTGATAGAGGTCAGGTTTCAAGATCACAGGCTCAGAGATCACTCGGCCGAACGTAAAAATTACCTACACACGGTATAAATTTGCGACTTGAAATGAAAATTCCCCTGGTGAAAATTTGGCCTGTAAGCGTCTTATTTGGTCGAGATTGGTCAGCGAGCGGAGTTACAAAGTCAACGGTTGCCTGGCATTCTGGAAAGGTTGACATCATTCCTTTATTATATTGCAGTGGTGATAATAGTGGTGATCTGTATGAAATATGCAGAGGAGACTATTGGTTATTCACGCTAACACCAACAATACTCAACAAGCTAGGCAGAGTTACGCCATTTTGCTGAATTAAAGACCATATTTGTCATTTCCTCAACATGACGTCACGCCTGGCTGAGCAAATGGTGATATTTCCCTCAGCTTGTGCATATTAAGTTTTGAAGAAAGGCTTATGAGTTTCTTGATTTATTTTTAGCGGGAAAACACGTCATTTACGTCAGCTTGAAACGTATAGATGTAACTTGGAATTTTTTTTTTTTAATATTATCTGGAGTTTGCCTTGAAGTTGTTACCACTGTGAGGATTGCTTACATGTCTCTGACCTGATGTGTGATGTTTTATGTGACTTCTGGCCTAATATGTGATGTTTTTCATTCTCGTTGCCTCGCCAGTCGCTTCTTATAGTTAGGAAATGTTTAACTAATACTTTTATAGGATAATTATTTATTTTCTTAGATTTAACTACTTGTTCGCTGCTTCCAGTCATAGGCACGTAACTCACTCGATCCTTTTCTTCCCTCTGTGATCCCAAATCGCGTCCCCTTTCCCATTTCTCGCTTTCCTCTCTTACTCCTTTCTCCTGTTTACTTCCCCCTTTTTTACCCCGAACTCGTCCTCTCTCTCTCTCTCTCTCTCTCTCTTCCTACCTCTCCCTTCCTCTCTTACTTTCCCTCACCTTCTTATTTTTCTCCTTCCTCTCTCCAGCTTTCCCTAATTGACCTCTTCCTCCCAACTTCCCTCCTCTCTCCGTTTCTCTTTCCTTTACTATCATCCCACACTCACCTCTCACCCATTTTTCTCTCCCTTTCTCACCAATCTCCCTTTCCCTTCTTTCCCTCATCCCTGCACCCTTTCCTATTAGATCTCACACCCTCTCTCTATCTTTCCTTCTGTACCAGCAACCCTCCCTCCCCCCTCTCCTCCCTCTCTCCCCCTCTTCAACTCTCACTCACTCTCCCTTTATCTTCAATGAGTTCCCTTATTCTCAATCCCACCTTCAACTCTCTCTCAACTCCACTCTTTCTCTTCAGTATAGTTCCGTTCCCCGCCTTACAGATCCCCTCAAAGCGTCTATTGCATTTGGTGTTGATGAGAGGCTTGCATTAGTAATGGATGAAAATGATGATGACTCGTCCCAATCAACGAGACAGAACTCTCTACTTTGGTTCGTGACAGCTCAGCTCCGGAGGGGACCATCGGTAGAGTTGCCATATCTCCACACATCACACCAGTAATACTAACTCCCTCTGTTTTTTTTCCTTTCGTTTTTTTTTTATGAAGGGGAACTATTGATTCCCAAGTTTGATTATTGCTTGTTGGCGTTAGCTGACGAAGGATAAGTAGTAGTGTGTTTTTTTTAACCTTGTGTTTTCTTTCTTTTTGATTCGGGTGTTTGTGTGGCTTTACTTTGGCAGAGTGATGGAAGGTGTGTAATGTGTGTAATGATGGTGTTATTCAGGGTGATGGTGAGTGAGGTTCAGCCTCCTCCTCCCCCTCCCTCTTCTCCTCATCCTCCTCCTCCTCCTCCTCCTCCTCCTCCTCCCCCCCCTCATCCTCCACCTCCTCCTCCCCCTCTCCAACATCAGACTTTCTTGGACTATCTGGCTGTCTATCCAAGAATTAGTGTGGAGGGTGGACCTGTGATCGTCCAGGATAGACGATGGGATGGTGATTTATTCAGAGACTTTCTTGGACTATCTGGCTGTCTATCCAAGAATTAGTGTGGAGGGTGGACCTGTGATCGTCCAGGATAGACGATGGGATGGTGATTTATTGAACACCTGCTGGAATTAGGATCACCTCACCTCTGTTACACACACACACACAAACACACACACACACACACACACACACACCTGTACTTCCATCCTCAGGAACAAAAGGGAATAAACGTGAGAAATCTGTCTGTGTCACATAACACAGTCTTTGATTCACTGTTTCACCAGAGTTTATATATCATTAGGAATTCTGACTTGATTTTCCAGGAAGAGTTGGGGAGGTCAGACAAGGCATGCAATTCCAGGAAGGCAAGATATTGTTGTCGTCTGAGTTGGGATTAACTCTTACTAATGAATCAATAAAAGGGGTTGGCTGAGAGCAATAACAATCTCTACCTTGATGTGTTTCGTCGATGACAAGAGTTGTGTGGCGTAATCTTGTTTGGATCACCAGAAGATTAGGTGCCTTAAATTATTTCACCTTAAGATTAACCACCTTAACGCGAACCTAACCCTTAACCCCTACCCCAGGCAGAGTTTAATCATCAGGTGATATAAGCTGGTGGGGGGGGGGTTAATCTTCACGTGATCTTTGTTTTATATGAGAGCCATTCATCCGTGTTATGGATTGTAAATTACTCTAGTTCTTTTGATAACAACCTCTTCCTTGTGGGTTAATGAATCCATCTCACGCAAGTAATTTTGCTTAATTGCTTGTGTGGATGGTTGTTGCAGCAGCGATGGTTTTCATGGGTGGAAATTAAAGCTGTTAGCGAAGGGAAGTGGCGTAATTCACGGGTCGATAAATCTGCTTGATGAATTCTGAACTCTCGTAGCCATTGTGTGGGGAACTCCTAGTACAGTGACGTGTGGCTGTGAGGGGAGGAGGGGCTCTGCTGCTCTGGTTTTGTAAGCATCTCCTCCCATGTCTCTTCCTTCTCCACCTTTCATTTCTCTTCTTCTTCCCCCTCCTCTCTTCCCATGTCTCTTCCATCTCTTCTACCACCTGGCCACCTCATCTCCCTGGCCACCTCCTCCACCTGGTCACCTCCCCTTCCTGGCCGCCTCCCCCGCCTGGCCGCCTCCCCACCTGGCCGCCTCCCCGCCTGGCCGCCTCCCCACCTGGCCCGCCTCCCCGCCTGGCCACCTCCCCCACCTGACCGCCTCCTTCGCCTGGCCGCCTCTCCCTCATGGCCGCCTCCCTCGCCCCCACCTGGCCGCCTCACCCACCTAACCACCTCCCCCACCTGGCCACCTCCCCCATTACGTTTCCAGGTACCGTGCGAGGAGCGTGCAAAAGGGGTGGCGGGTGCTCAGTGCTTGATCCGTTTGCACGTTTGTGTTTTCTTGTTTGCTTGCTTGTCCGGGCAATATCACAGCCTCCTTTTGAGTCGGGGAGCTCAAATTTAGACAAAATAATGACAGTGTTCTGACTCCAAATTTGTTTTTAGTATTGTGGGGCTACATTAAACATATCGCTTCTAGTTTTAATGCTGACTAGGGAATATTTTATATTCAAGGTAATTATTTCTACCTACTTCGTCGATAATGGGCTGCCAGCGGTCAAATAAAGCAAGTCTTAATAACAAGGTATGTGTTGTTGTAGATCAAATATGACTTTCATTCATCTACTTTAAACTATAACAAATGGTAAGTAACGTTGCGAAGGATCATGTATTATGAGCTTGAAATATGCACTAGTTATGTATCAACAGATATTATTACTCGCAAAAAAAAGCAACACATGCATATTCAACCCGTAATTTTCCCCAGCGAGATACAGATAATCCTGTATCCATTCTCTGCTTTGAACATCAGCGTATACAGCTGATCTCTCTAGTGCAGGTGTTAGTCGCAAGAACTATTCCCTCCGTTAGTTAGGTTATACATGAGATATTGTCGCATCTAGCATAGACATCCTCCAGGTGAGCTCTAGGAAATAATGCTTGATTGGACTTGATATAAACAGTGAAAGAGGTCTTAATATTAGCCAACGAGGGACATATGTATTGGTAATGATAGTTCGGTTAGATGGTTTGATATACAGGGTGTCTCAGAAAAATATACACACTGCCTTATAGGTTTTGGTGGAGCAAATGTCCTCCTCACTTGTGGGAAACCTCGCACACACACACATCAACAGGTGTGGACAATGTTGGTGTTGTGATACAAACATTCAGGCGACTCTCCATGACAGAAATGATTGTAAGGTTGTGTATAAACATTTTTCTGAGACAAACTACTGTACGTGTTCAAGTGTAAAGTAACAAGAGAATATCAGATAAAAGGATCTGATTACTATATAGCCAATCACTACACATTCAGTCACTACACGCCCAATCACTACACATTCAGTCACTACACGCCTAATCACTACACATTCAGTCACTACACGCCCAATCACTACACATTCAGTCACTACACGCCCAATCACTACACATTCAGTCACTACACGCCCAATCACTACACATTCAGTCACTACAAACCTACTCACTACACATTCAGTGAATCTAATCAAGAGACATCCAATCACGTCACACCTAATCACGACACACCTAATCATAACACACAGTCACAACATTCAAACGCGACACATCCAATCATATCACAACAAACTAATCACAAATTCAATCACCATCAAGTCAAAATACACCAATCAACAACTCAACAATTGTCAACAAACACACACAACCACACAACACCATCACATCATACTCAACAACAATAACAACAACGATCAGCTGACTGGATGCTCGTCAGTATAACGGGGTCCAGGGCCATTCCATCAGCTGATTTTCATAAGGCTTGTTTCCGTCTGCCCTAATGCATTAATATCTGGCTCCAGAGGCGGCCCGCTATCTCGGCCTCCCTCCCGGCACACACCACATACACGGATTAGTTGATCATATTTCCATATTTTGATTGGCTGTTCGTTCATGTAGTTGCAGCTCCCACAGTGTACGAACAAGGGAAATTTTCACCGTGGCGGCCCGGGAGTAGGGACCAGGGAGAGAGAAAGTTGTTTTGTTTACAGTGTTGCCGGCTATTATCATCGTAAACACCGAGCTTAATAGCAAAATGTGTGGCCAAATTTGCATTAGTTTATATGTACACGCGGTGCCCTCTATTAACACTATTAATTAAAAAACCCTCGTAAATTGGTTTTTGTGTTGTTTTAGTACCAAATTTCAGGTATACGTATTAGTGCGTAGAATATTGTGTATTTCTGCCTATACTTCATCATTGAGCTGGCGGGTCACGGGAGTGCATCAAGAACAACAAGAGCACGGAGAGGTGTGTGTGTGTGTGTGTGGTAGAGGCGGGGTAGACGGACTCTCATGTTGTACAGGCAGCCTCACGGTCTTCCATTAGAAAGATTGAGGGCTGTGTCCATTAATTTCTTCCACGACCATTACAGAAAGAAGTTTGAAGAACAGCTAACCACCGCCACCGCTCCGACCACTCTCCGCCGTCTCCTCTGCCGCCGCCGTCTGCCGCCAACCGTCTCCTCTGCCGCCGCCAACGCCGTCTCATGGGGGGCTCAAGGGCTGTTTTCATTCCCCGCCACGCTTTACTTGTTCTCGTAATCGTGTCTTGTTAGTTGCGATGTTATTGTGAGGAAATTGTTTGCAGGTCTTTGTGGCTTCTGTCTTGCAACCATTTGTAGTTTGTGGCACTTTAATTTCTTTGGGTTCGTTACCTGTATGTGCTTCCTACTAGCAACCGTTTGTTACCTGCTTGTGAAGTGTAACCATTAAACTTCGCAAGTAGCTCACAACAGCCACGTACTGTACACCTTCAGTTTATTTACGGCTCACGTCTTGTTTTGAAAATAAGGTGTTTGTATTTTGGTTTACACTTCCCCCGTTGCATATATACCAGTTTGTGACTCGTGCTTTACATTACACATGTTTGTGGTCGACGAGTTAAGTTTGTTTGTTAAGATGTAAATATTCTTTAATTTATTTACTACGCTGTGTTTATTGTGTTTTGTGTATGATATTTAGGATCACGTGAGGATTAGGCACCCTCAGCTTATTTCACGTGATAATTAGACAAATCATCACTAACTTAACCCCTACAGATAGCGTTACGTTGCTTAATCTTCAGGTGAAATAAGTTGGGATGCCTAATATTCATTTGATCGTTATTTATTACACCCTACTCAAGGAAGTTAAAAAAAGTGATGCATATATAATGAATGTGTGCTGTCAATCCGTCCGTCTGTTTCTTTGTTATTTGAGATTCGTGACAATATGTTGATTATTGTTACTACCGTTTGTTCTTGTTCCTTGTTATCGTTGTATGTCTGTGTGTCTCTCAGTGGTTCTTGTCATTGTTATCGTTCGGGTTTATTTGTCAAAGGTTTGTTTTTCTTCACGTTTGCATTTTCATTTATCTTCTATTCATTTTTTTTTTGGATTTCTTCAAGATAATTTCCCGTTTATTCATCCGTTTTATATTTCATCCGTGTTTTATTTTGTTTTCCATTTCATCCGTTTTCTATTTCATTCGTTTTCTATTTAATCCGTGTTCTATTTAATCCGTGTTCTATTTCACCCGTTTTCTATTTCATCCGTTTTCTATTTCATTCGTTTTTATTTCATCCGTTTTCTCTTTCACTCGTTTTCCATTTCATTTGTTTTCTATTTAATTTGTTTTTTTTTTGTTTTATTTATCTCATGTTTGCTTAGTCGATTATCTTACCTTAAACTTTCTTTGTATTTATTTGTTTATTTTGTCGACTAATTTATGCTGGACGTTTAAAAATATTATTCATAATTTATTTATATATTAAAATGTTGTTGGTTTTTGTTGCTGTTGTTGGGTTTTTGTTGCTGTTGTGGGTTTTTGTTGCTGTTGTGGGTTTTTGTAACTTGTGGGTTTTTACTGTTTGTCCTGTTGTAGATTTTTGCTGCTTTTGGTACTACTGTTGTTAATGTTGATGTTACTGCTGCTTGCGTTTGTGCTGCTGAGAGAGAGAGAATATACTGGCACACACAGGAGTACGCCAGGGAGTGAGGAAGTACTGTAGCAGCTGAGAGAGAGAGAGAGAGAGAGCTGGTGTGTTGGTTCTTGCCTCTGTTAATTTTTGTATTCCGTTCTTCTGTGTCGCCGTTAGTGGCTTTTGCATGTTGCCGTCACAGGTTTTTGTTCCCCGTTCTCTTTTTTTCTGTCACGTCTCGTACTTTTCTTTCGCTCGGCTATTATTTTGGTTTTCGGCGAAATTGTTTTGCTGATTCTCTCTCTCTCTCTCTCTCTTGATGTTAAATGTTTGTGTGGTAAGAGTATTTGGGTGTGTGTGTGTGTGTGTGTGTGTGTAGTTTGTGTGTGTGCGTATGTGCGTGTGCGCGCATGCATGCGTGATTGTGCGTGCACACACACATACACGTCACTTACTTACTTAGTGAAATTTTACAACTACTACTAATAGCGATAATAATAAAACAACAGGACAAAAGAGACACTTACAGTACCATTGATTACTGGATCGACCACTGATACCCAGGACCAAGGCCAGTCGTCTGAGACCTTGCTATCAAGTGTCTATGTTGATGACGGCTAAAACATTGTTATATTACACACACGCACACACACACACACACACACACACACACACACACACACACACACACACACACATAAGAATAGCACCATCCCATCTATTGTTAAAATAATAAACAACTCCTGATTTATGTACTGTACAGCCCTGTAAATGTATTCAATGCATATTATATCATTATGTCTAAATCAAATGTAAGTCTGTATATTTTCAGCCACCGGCTGCAACTCTATTTATAAACCGTTTATTATTTATTAATTTTATTATTACACACACACACACACACACACTACTCAGAGAAGTACGCCATCTATTGGTAAACAGAACACCTTGTTTATGAAGATTCAGAATCAAAAGCTCAGATATTCAATGTCCATATTACTCCAGATCGGCGTCGATGTATTTGCCCGCGACTGTACAGTAATGTTCAATACGCACACTTGCTCCAAATGAACATCGTGACTGCTGTTGTCTCGGTCGAGTTGTCATATTGTCTCACACAAAACCGTAAAGATACTTTTTGGAACAGTATATTCGGGCTTGTGTTACTTATTATGTGTAAGGTTTTAAATTCAGTGAGGCGCCAGTAAGTGCCATTGTAAACAGTATGTCGTGTCGTGTCTGTATGTGATTTTATTATTTACCACCGACCAACTAATATTTATTGATGATCAGGTGATGTTGTTGGCTGTTTTATTGTTGGTTTTGTTTTATTGGTTTGATGTTTTTGTTTTCATTGTTTTAATGTTTGTTTTTATTGTTTCAATGTTTTGTTTTACTGTTTTAATGTTTTGTTTTACTGTTTTAATGTTTTTTGCTTTGTTTTATGATTTCTCGATCTAAAATCCTTCGTAAGAAATAAGAAAAAAATATAGTCTTAAAAAAACACGCAGGAAAGTCTTGATAGAATTACTTCAAATGCTGGGAAATGTGTGTGTGTGTGTGTGTGTGTGTGTGTGTGTGTGTGTGTGTGTGTGTGTGTGTGTGTGTGTGTGTGTGTGTGTGTGTGTGTGTGTGTGTGTGTGTGTGTGTGTGTGTGTGTGTGTGTGTGTGTGTGTGTGTGTGTGTGTGTGTGTGTGCGTGTGTGTGTGTGTGTGGAATCGGATCAAATATAACATCTTGCTGGAGAGTGGTTTATATACTTGAGCTACCCTCCTCAGAGCTATGGGGAGACGGTCATCGGTAGCTGAGATAATTGGGGGGGGGAGGGAGAACTGGAAATGGAGAGGGATGGGGGGAGAAGGGAATAGGAGAAGGGGAGAGGGGAAGGCGGTTCTTGAGGTATAAATTCTATTAATCTAAGAGCCACGAGAAAGGTCTAGATTCATTGACAGTCTAGAATTTGTGAAGTAAATTTTAAAGTGTGTTTTATTCAATGTAGTAAATAACCTACTCTTTTTTTCTCTTCTCTTCCTTAGTTATGTCAGTCAGTACAGTATATACCCACCCTATCTGACTGATATACTAAGTGTTCTTCGAGTGTGAGGGATTTTTTTTTAAAGTACTATACTTCTTATTAACTACGATTGTTATAACGGAGGAAAAGGTCTGAATTAGTGAGATTTATTTATTTTTCTTCTTGTTGCTTGTTTTGTGTGAACGCCTTTCCTGACTGACCGACAGAGAAACTTTTTCTTGTCTTTTTTTGCGGACGAGTAACCCCGCGCCTGTACAACTATGACCCGTTCTTGACCATTACTTTAAAACTCCGCCGGAACTGACACGTACAGTAACACTAACTTTTAAACCTTCAGGAGTTGACATGACAATACTTTTCCCCCCAGTTATTGTAAAACGTTATTGTAATCGTTTGTAGGTGAGAACTAACACGGCGCCTCTTAATCCAGGTTGCAATATTCAGATTTTGTTACACAGGAACATTTATCTTTATTCTAGAATCCTAAATTATTTCTATATTTTATAACGTGCAATATACAGGATCCTCAAAATCAATAAGAATAAAGACTGATCATTACTCATCTTAAAATACCATAATCATTTAAGTTTCTCGAATAACAAACTGTATTCATTTATATTGTGTGTACGGGAGTGGATAGCATTAGTCTGCACTCGAGTGAAATGATAACAACTCCTGCTATAGTAGTGACTTTTCCAGAGTTGTGACCTTGTGCGTTGACCTTATAACCCTGAACACATTGTCAGCTTAAGGAGTTATGATGATGAGTGTAAATGTTGTGTATGAATTATTTAGCTCATATTGTGTTTAAGTTACACTGTAGAGAAGAGAATTTATTTATACCGTACCCTAAACAAAAACATTGGTGGGTGTTAATGATCCTGTGGTAAATATATTAGATAAATTTGAACGTTGTAGCTTTTATCATTATCAAGTTAGAGAGATTAATACAAAACTCCATTGCTCGCCCCTACTCGCTACACTCTAAGGCCTGAGCTCGGAATGATGGTGATCTCAACACACGTAAAAATAACAGAACAATAAAGGATAACGGAGAAACAACAAAGAAACTCACGAAATAAAAATATTTGGTCAAGAAGGAAACGGGGATTTGAACAGTTACACAAAGACGTAATGGCGCTCGCTCAAATACAGACCGCGAGCCAGAGTGCGTACACAAACTCCCCTCTTACACACACACACACACACACACACACACACACACGTATAAAAAGGATGACCGCTCTATGGCAACGAGCGGCCGACCAGTAGTTTTTTTTTATCCATTTACATAAAGGTTCCCTCACTCAAAGTACATTTTATCATTAGTCTCCCTGATGGCTCAAGAGGCTTTTATATATAATGTGTCTACGGGAGAGAGATACATCAGTTGTCCGCCAGTACCGGGAGGCGAGTTGAGACAGCCGCCGTCATTAGTACCAGCTACCATTTTTCTGGCCTGCCGGACGTGCGACGGTCACATGATGGGGAGGCCGGGCGTGCGACGGTCACATGATTGGGAAGGCTGGGCGTGCGACGGTCACATGTGGGGAGGCCGGGCGTGCGACGGTCACATGTGGGGAGCCGGGCGTGCGACGGTCACATGATGGGAAGGCTGGGCGTGCGACGGTCACATGATGGGAAGGCTGGGCGTGCGACGGTCACATGTGGGAGGCCGGGCGTGCGACGGTCACATGTGGGGAGGCCGGGCGTGCGACGGTCACATGTGGGGAGGCCGGACGTGCGACGGTCAATGGGGAGGCCGGACGTGCGACGGTCACATGATGGGGAGGCCGGGCGTGCGACGGTCACATGATGGGGGAGGCCGGGCGTGCGACGGTCACATGATGGGAGGCTGGGCGTGCGACGGTCGATGGGGAGGCCGGGCGTGCGACGGTCACATGATGGGGAAGGCCGGGCGTGCGACGGTCACATGATGGGAAGGCTGGGCGTGCGACGGTCACATGTGGGGAGGCCGGGCGTGCGACGGTCACATGATGGGGAGGCCGGGCGTGCGACGGTCACATGTGGAGAGGCCGGGCGTGCGACGGTCACATGTGGGGAGGCCGGGCGTGCGACGGTCACATGTGGGGAGGCCGGACGTGCGACGGTCACATGTGGGGAGGCCGGGCGTGCGACGGTCACATGATTGGGAGGGCGAAGGGGGACTGGAAAGAGACGGTAGGTATGGAAGGGGGTAGTGCTATTTAGGGGAGTGGGACGGTGTTTATGAGTAGGGGTCGATCAGTGTTAAGGAAAGGATACTGTTTAAATGAACGAAGACCCTCGGTATGTGTTCAACAATAGTGAGAGTACCAGTCTGGTCTCTGTATTGGTGGTGGTATTACAGTGATGGTGTACAGGAACTAGTGATTCAAATTCACTGTTTGCTGTACCTCTCTGACTCGACTCTCAGATGGATACCTGTAGAAGAGATGGTGCACCTCCTACAGGCATAGTCGGGGCACTGGGCAGGTTAACGTATAGGGGTCGAGTGCTTGAACGTAAACAGAGCGATATTATTAGCAAAAAGCTGTCGAATGTTTGCAGCCTTTAGACACGTTCTTGAGGGTATTGTAGGGTAATAAAGAAGGACGCCAGGCGATATTGATTGCTCGTGCTGGCTGTGTTTTAATTCACCTTAGCCGTTCACTTCACCATAGTCTTAGCCTCCTCTTCTTCACCCGTTTGTTCTTCTCTTTCGTCTACATATTCATTGCTTTCTGTTTTTTCTGGTGTATTTCTATTTCTCATTTATTTTAACTTCTTCTTTGCCTTTCCTCGATCGTTTTCTTTGTTTTTCGTTCCTGTATGTTAAATCTCTTCTCCTTTCTGCCGTTTCCTTCCCTAACTTGCACATATCATCACTCCTCTCTCCAAGACCTATTAGTTTACCTCAATTTATAAGCCTAATTTTTTTTCTGGTTATAAGTATTTTTGCTTTACCTCCTCTTCATTATCCTTTCTTCTCTTATCCTTCCTTTCTTCTCCCCCCCCCTTCCTCCTCTTCTCCTTTCTTCTCTTCTCCTTTCTTCCCTTCTCCTTCCTCCTTTTCTCCCTTTCTTCTCTTCATCCTTCCTTCTCCTCTCCTCCCTCAATTTCTCCCGTCCCTCTCGTCCCCTTCGTCATTTTACCCTCTTTCTCCTCTTGATCCTTCTCTTCTCGACCCTTCTTCTCTCCTGTTATTCCTCTTTATCGCCACTTTTCATTATATTAACTAAGGTGCTGATGCAGGTTGCTTTATTCACTCTGTTAGCAGTGTAACTTAAGGCGTCTCTGTTAAAACTTTGCTATTTATTCAGTATTTTAACGGCCCATAATTAAGCTATTTGTTCCCTAAGTTTTACGTCTTTATCAAGTTCAGGTTCTGTGTCATATCAGCATCAATAAATGAACTGCTTCTCTTACTCTTAAGTTTATTATTTTGTTATGTTTCCCACCTCAAGTACATAGATAGTTGTATATTCAAGTAGGTAATTATATATTAATTATTATAAACATAGCTGAAAAATTTGTTACTTAAAATTTAATCATAACAATAAACTTTATTGTCCGTCACGCAAATACAAATTTACTGTTGTTACCCATTTAAAGTTTATAGTTTTCTTTGACGGACATTCATAGAACACGCTCACTCGTGTAGAGTATTCCATTTTCTATTTTATATTAGGCTAAACTCGTGTGTGCGTTTTCTGTTTCTCTTTTTTTCTACCGTATACTTATCATTCTTTATAGTTGATAAATTTAAAAGGATAATGGAAATAATATCGATACAAATATTACAACACATGAAATCTGATAATCTTGCCCAAAGCCAAGAAAATCTGTCAGTCTGATTAGATAGATAGATAGATAGATAGATAGATAGATAGATAGATAGATAGATAGATAGATAGATAGATATATAGACAGATAGACATAAATACACAATGCTTCAGTATGTGTAGTTCAGGTATACAAGGTACTTAGAAAGAGTGCGGGAATACAAAACGCATAGGCAGTACAGTTATCTCCCTTAATTTTCAGTAGTTGTCTAATGTATATGTACCCGCTGTAAGACCTCAGTTGTTGACGGAGTGAAGAAATTAATACATTATATCAACACTTTATTCCCGTGTTTGGTTCCTCATTCCATCTCATGCTCGTTCCTGCCTCACGTCGTCCACTATTACTCACTTCACGTTCCTGCCTCACGTCGTCCACTATTACTCACTTCACGTTCCTGCCTCACGTCGTCCACTATTACCACTTCACGTTCCTGCCTCACGTCGTCCACTATTCATCACTTCACGTTCCTGCCTCACGTCGTCCACTATTCACCACTTCACGTTCCTGCCTCACGTCGTCCACTATTACTCACTTCACGTTCCTGCCTCACGTTGTCACTGTACTCACTTCACGTTCCTGCCTCGTTGTCCACTATTCACCACTTCACCTGCCTCGTTGTCACTATTACTCACTTCACGTTCCTGCCTCACGTCGTCCACTATTCCCCACTTCACGTTCCTGCCTCACGTCGTCCACTATTCACCACTTCACGTTCCTGCCTCACGTCGTCCACTATTCCCCACTTCACGTTCCTGCCTCACGTCGTCCACTATTACTCACTTCACGTTTCTGCCTCACGTCGTCCACTATTCCTTACATCACGTAGCTTATGTCACATGTCACTGAAGACCCTAATGGAAGTAAGCTTTTCATGGCTTTCCTGGGGAGTGTCTCTTTGGATAAAATGACTTGCTGTTTTGACTTTAGTACCAGTGTTTGTATGTCTGTTCTTTTATGTACATTGTATACCTTTACTATCTATCTAACCGTCCGTCCGTCCGCCCTCCCGTCCGTCCGTCCGTCCGTCCGTCCGTCCGTCCGTCCGTCCGTCCGTCTGTCTGTCCGCCTGTCTGTCTGTGTCTGTCTGTATGTCTCATATTACATGTTTTCAACCCTTTTGGTACTGCATTCTTTCACCTCTCTCTCTCTCTCTCTCTCTCTCTCTCTCTCTTTCTACACTGTACCAATTATTTATATTATATATTCCATTCACTTTCATTATTCCACAGACAAACTTCAGGTACTGTAATATCTGTCTGTAAACTTCTTTTCTTTTCTTTTCCCTCTTCCCATCTTTCTCCCAGGCAGGTAAATAACGAGGTAAAAATACTTATCTTTCTTCAATACACTGGAGTAAGTTGTCCCTTGTTCTCTACCTTTCCTCGTCACACCTGTACGTGTTTAAAATGCATTGTTTTGTACTTCCATCGTTTATTTGTTATTTTCAACGTTTATGTGTTACCTCCAACGTTTATGTGTTACCTCCAACGTTTATGTGTTAACCTCTCTCATGATCCTAGATACTGATTGTTCTCTTTACCTGTCATCATCCTCCAGCCAAATTCTGCAGCCTGTCACTGTTACTTGCCGTCGATTTTGGCACCCCACACACACACAGTGAATCATCGACATACAGTACCATCTTTGTCTGATAGTGATCTCGTTTTCAATTTTAGAACTCCCCCATCTTAGAACTCGTCCCATCAGGTCTCAACCACAAACCATAACAAGTGATTATTTTTTATTAGTTTCCTCATTACTGTCTACAATTTTCTTTTGTTAATTTTTTTATGTATTCAAAATATTCTGGATTTCACTTCCATTACTATTATCTCACATCTTTATTCCGTCTATTCACATTTACGGTACATAAAAGCCTTCGTAATGAGGGACACAAGAGCGCCTGTATGGTGGAGATAAACGGCCCGGAGGTCATGTTGTTCCCAGACATATCGTGGTGTTGTTATTGACACATGTACCCCGGCGTGACGCTCTCCCCCTCCTGTCTTTATTACCACTACCACTCTCCTCATTGTTTTCATCTTACATATCCATTTCTCATTGATGACGTTTTTATTACGTGTGTTTATATGAACATTGTCGAATGATCTCTTAATGTAAAAATATTATTTCCCGTATTTTCTTTTCTGAAATTTAAAATGCATTCATCCTTCGAGAATATCTTTTAAAATAATTTATCGCTAAGGACGTTAATCCGTAGACTTTAGCATCTCGTTCCACACAATTTCCTCCAGTCTCGCCCCTCCCGCCGAGGTCTGCCCCCCCCACTCCCCGGCCAATGCATTTATCAATAAGAAAGTAATAAGTAGCCTGAGGCGTGTGGCTCGCGCACTCGTATTTACATACAAAATCCATTATTACCTCCGTTATTAATATCTGCATCATTTGCCACTATTGTCATTAGCCTTTTTTTGGTCGACACCCGGCGATGGTGGGGTGGTGGAGGGGGATGGTGGGGGAGAGAGGATGTTGGTGGGGAAGGAAGGTGTTGGTGCGGAAGGAGGTGGGAGAGGGGGGGGTGGTAGGGGTTGTGCTGGGTAGGGTAGTGATGGCGAAGGGGGTGATGGGGGAACTTTTGGGGAGGAGAGAGGGGAGGAGAATGTTGGGGAGAGACCAGTGAGTGTTGGGAGGGAGAGGGGGCGTGATGGGGGCTCGTAAAGGGAGGATGTGTGAGGATACGGGGAGTGTGTGTGTGTGTGTGTGTGTGTGTGCGCTCATGAGGCTGGGCCGTGTGATGGGGTAGGGACTAGTGTGTGGGGCTTAAATGAGGGAATGAGTGAGTATGAGCGAGCGAGCGAGCGATTGAGTGATTTCATTTTGATTTTGCCGCTTACAGTGGCTACTTTATTGTGCACCCCACACTCATCCTGTGAGCGGTAGCGTAAAAGGATTACAGAGTAGAGTTTACAACGGGTCATAATAATTAACCCTGTTGTCAGGATATTATGTCACTGAATGTTACACAGTATTTCAATTACATTACTTGTTTAGTTCTATACATAAAGGGTAACTTATTCACAAATGCGTGAGTACAGGCGTGTGAGGCAGTATGTCTGGCCTCACACTTTGTTATTCACATTTGCGTGAGAAGTATTCGAGCACATTGTGTATTTGGTTCTATACATGAGAACTGATATAGTTACTAAGTGCAAAAAAGTGGATGTGTGTGTGTATGTGTGTGTGTGTGTGTGTGTGTGTGTGTGTGAGTGAAGGGTGCGTTAGGCCTCAGGGTAGTGGGTGTCACTGTCAGGCTATGAGTTATTAATGACAAAAATATGCAAGATTTTCCTGGTAACTATTTTTTTTTTGTGGTGAGGGAAGGCGGAGGGGGAAAAATGTCACAATTTAGGGAGAAAAAATCCCCGCTTATACTTTCTTAATGTTTTTTTTTTTTGAGAGAGAATCAAGGCAAGTTACAGTTGATTTTAATTGGAGTTATAGATTTTTATTTTTATTTTGGGGAGAGAGGAAATGAGGCTATCTGGAAATGCATTCAATAATTTGTGAAATGAAAACTATTAACTAACAATTTTCAGATATTTTAATAATACTTTTAGGTAAATCTTTCGTCCTTTTCCATTATTTTCCTCATTAGACATTCATCGCTGTCCTCACTCCTTCCTCTCTTTATTTAATGTTAATCTGCCTCTTTATCCACTCCATACTAAAGTAGGAGATAAGTAAAGTCAATATTTATAGATAATAATGAGATATTATCACTGCTATCATTGACTCCCTAGCTTCAGTAATCAGGCACACGGGGTTGTAAACACTCTACCACGAGATATATTTACACACATAACAGGAAGTGGTGATGGAGACGGGTCGTAACAAAGCGGTCACTGTCACTCGTGTTTAACTTAGTCGTCGACCCTGACAGTGGTGCCAGTCACTCACTTTGATATCTCACCATTGTTTATTACCTCAAGAATTTAGGTATTATTATTATTATAGATTGACTATGTTTGTGCCTGCCTGTCTGTCTGCCTGTGCCTGCCTGTCTGTCTGTCTGTCTGTCTGCCACTACGTGTATGTTCTCTCTTTCTGTCTGCTTGCCACTGTGTGTGTGTGTGTGTGTGTGTGTGTGTATGCCTACTTGCATGTCTTCCTGCTTGTGTCAGTGTTGGTGTGTTTTTCTGCGTGTTTCTGTGAGAGTATCAAGCTTGTATGTGCATTTGTGCTTGTGGCTGTAAATGTATACACACGTCTGTTGGTGTATGCTTCTATGTAAGTGTGTATGTATGTATTCATGTGAGCCTGTTCTTGTGTCGTGAAAGACTTAATAACAAGTTCTTGATGTACTGGAATGGCACTAGAACTGGATGAGGAGGTAGTGGATGAGTTGTAAGAGTTGGATGATGTGTAAGAGGTGGATGAGGTATAGGAGGTGGGTGAGGTGTAGGCAGAGGAGGAAGAGGAGGTAAAGCCTATGATATTATATTGTTTGGTTTTAGGCAATTAATCCAGGGTTTTGTATGGCTGAATAAGGCGGCCAAGTCATTCGTGTTGTGGAATGAACACTTGTGGTTTTAATTACTTCTCTTGTTAGTGTGATTCAAAGCAGCAGCGGTGTACCTCCCTCTCTCTATTTCTTTTACACACACACACACACACACACACACACACACACACACGGAGAGTTAGTTGTAATGGATTCTTTAACGTATGAAGATTTACATTCACTGCCATTTGCTTTTTAAGATGAAAATACACGACTGAAAGATGGAGTTGCTCTGCTGTTTAGACGCTTCGACGATGATTAATTAAAACGTGAGACTGTGTAGCCCTTTTAGTGGTACCGTATACTCTGAGTAAAATGGTGTACGTGTGATCCCTAGGCTAGACGGCCACTAAGGATGAATGTGAACACAACAAAACGTTATTCTAGCACTGCACTCGGCCGCCTTTAGTTCCCCAACTGTGAAGTAAGATACTCTTTCACAGCCAGGTGAACTAGGGGTACTACGACAGAGAACCAACGATCATTAGGACCCGAACATAACTATACTGTATATATATGAGTATTTTGTTAATTTACGGTACTTGGTGATAGGATAGTTATTTTAGTGTTAATAAGATCCCTCTCTGAGACATATACGCGAGGCTTGTTCCTTACAACTAAAGGGTACTTCCGAAAATTACTATTCACGATTGAAGGCTAACCATGGCAGTTGGCCACTGTGATAATTATTTGAAGTTGATCATTCCAACAAAAATTGCTCGCCATGGATCGGGTGTCTGACTGAGGGGCGTCTAGAGAACTCCCTGCCCGTGCCTGAGCCAACGGTGGGTGACACAAACGGCCTCGGCGAGTGTTTTTTTGAGTGACGCAACACAAAAACATCATACCCATTTGATAGTTCACAACTAGACATAAGTTGGAGTCTTTTGTTGCTTACGAAAAAAGTTGTTAGACAATATAACGATTGATTAGCGAGTCATTATCGTTTAATCCTTGCCCATCGATGTACACTTAGCAGTTAATAATTTCTCCGTTCAACTTTGCATATTCTGGGGCAGAGTATGAGGTAGCAGCCTAGAGTGTACATGGTGGAGCCTCGTCACCCCGTGCGTTACTCTAGCCTCAAAGACGAGAAAGACTGCCTGGAGGTGGGTGCGGCATCTCAAGTGGCGTTGTGGAATTTCTCCAAGTGTCTTGATACACGAGGAGGGAGCGGCCGGGGGCGTTTGAGCATCACTGATACAAACATGGGGAAGGGGGCGGCGTGTCGGCTGAGTGGTGGCAACCGGACACCCTACACCCCATCCCTCCCCCCTCTCCCCCCCCCCGCCTCACACCCGCGCCTTGCTATACAATACCCTCACATAATCTGTCACTCAATGCTTTTCACACATTAAACCCGCTTGTCTTAATAAAAAAAATAACCCTTCAAAATCACAGAACAAAAAAACAAATTAAGGTGGTAGGTGTGGCAGAGAGATTGTGTAGTCTTGCACTAAGGTAAAACAACGAGTATCCAGCGACCCCACAAAGCCACCGACAACATCTCGCCTCAAGAAGAGATCACCATTGTAGGAGTAAAGGTTCTTGAGCTTAGTGATAAGAGCGACATAAAACGTAGGCCGACACTCACCTCATGCAAGTGACTCTGTTAAGAGCGACGAGTCTAAAATCTGTGTTTAGTGTTAGTTCCATCACGAGACCTGCCTGTGTGCTGTCTAGTGCGGGATTTACCGAAACCGAATTGTGTTATTTTATATTTCCAGTTGAATAAATTATTATTGTACGTTTTATTCTTCTGTATACATGAACTTGTTACTAATTACGGGAACATTTAACATGACCAGTTGAAACTACGCACACACACACACACACACACACACACACACACACACACACACACGCGTAAATGTACGTACGTGTACAGAACAGTGGTGTGATGCCTGAAAACTTGTCTTGATCATCATAGCCAGATGTGCTTTTTAACATAAGGGGTCAATCATAATAAAGTTACCAGCTACAACTTCATCAGCTCGTACACATTCAAAGGTTAACTCCTCGATTTGATTTTCTTGAGAGAGATAATGCTGGTACTCGACACTCACATGATGAATGGAATTACTGGGGCTCAAAGACTGTCTTCCTGACAAGAGTATTTGAACAGTTGTAATGGTGAATGAATTCTGAAAAAGTCACATGAAAGATATTTTCCTGTTTTCTCTTACTGTCCGCGGATCTGTGCCATTATAATATACTCAACACTCAGTAGACTCGGTTATAAGATACGCAGATGATTATATGATTATCCTCAACATCTTCAAGTCTAGCATTTACTGTACGAACGACAAAATTAGGATGTGTCTCTCCGTCACTAAGGAAATAGTTCCTTGTGGGTAATGAAAATTTAGTTGTACATTCATATGCACCATTTACACACATCTAGGCAAATATCGATTGGGGGATCTGGCGACACGTCCAGGATCCCTCGGTGATGCAGCTCGCCAGCCATGGGTGTTGTGTAGGCAGTAGCTAACTCCCTCAACTGAAGTAATTTCCCCTCTTGGTGGCTTCAAAGTCGGTGGGTATGTGCATCATTGTCCAGAGTACACACGGCGGCCATCTTGTCTCTTGTGAGTGCGACGATTATAGGTCAGAATTTGATTTCAAGGATGAAGATAAATCTAATTGCCTGTGGATGAAGCTGTAAACATTGTAAAGTCTAATTGCATGTGTATTGTGTATATACAAGATGGTGAGAAAAATTCCTTACAAAGCACTTTTGTTTATCAGTTCAACATTACACTTCAGGGGAATAATCTCATCGCAAATGCACAGAATTTTCACGAGTAAGCTCTGACAGTATCCTCAAAAGCCATTATCGTTTTTCTTATGTATTGCGAAAGTTGTTCTCAAGACTAAATGTTCCGACTGTTCAGGTGAATGAAAGACACTTGTCGTTCCATTCTTGTTATCGGTCTTCATGAGGGAGTTATCTTGTTCACTTAACTTATACACAACAACACATTAGGGAGGGGAGTGGTAATGTTGAGTGTTTTTGTTAGTCTGGAGGGCAGCGTGTTGTGGTACAGTCTTCTCATGTGTTCACTTGTCTGTGTCTGTTTGCTTGGTTGTCTTGTCTCTTATTTTACGTCTGTTTCTTTGCCTGTTTGTGTCTTTGTCAGCTTGACTGGTTTTCTGTTTCGTTGTTTGGGTGTCTGTTTGTTTTAACTGTTTGTGCCTGTCTTGCCTGCTTAACTATTTGTTTCTCTCTACGCCCGTCTGCCCGTCTGTCAAAATCTATCAGCCTGTCAGCCTTACCTACCTACCTACCTACCTACCTACCTGTCGCTCTGTTTACTTACCTACCTACCTGTCGCTCTGCTTACCTACCCACCTATATGTCGCTCTGCTTGCCTTACCTACCTACCTGTCGCTCTGCTTACCTACCCACCTATATGTCGCTCTGCTTGCCTACCTACCTACCTGCCTTTCGGCCCGCTATAGCCAGTCTGTTTACCTCTCTGTCTGCCAGCTAGACTTGGATCACATCAGTCCAAGAGACATCCTGAGTTAATTTTAGTACTGCTCTTGTGTTAAGGTACCGAGGTGCCTCCGTGGGGTTTGGCTGTGGACATTATTAAAAACTTTTGGTGGAAATTCAACACACAGTTCCTTGGTCTCATTGTCTTAGTGTGTGCAGATAAGAGCGAGTCACTAATTACTTCAGTACCAAGTGGAGACAGAGGACTTTACTCACCTGTTCTGTATTAATGAAGTAAAAATATTGTTTATTTTACGTAGGCTTCCTAGTCTTCGTTGTGTTGTCCTGTTTTTGTCCTTTTTTGGTTGTCCTGTTTTTGTCCTTTTTTGTTGTCCTGTTTTTGTCCTTTTTTGGTTGTCCTGTTTTTGTACTTTTTTTTATTATTGTGAATTGTTCTTATTTTATTATTGTTTGTTATTATCATTGTTGTGTTTTTATCAGTCTTGTAAATATCAATTACTCTTCTGCTGTCATGGTTGAATTTTTATATGTAAATTATTTTTTATTTTTTATTTTGTTGCATCACCGCCACGCCACACTCAATACCACAATAAATGGTGTATTTTAGACGCCGCTGATGATTAATAATATACATTTCACGTGAAACTCAATTTTCACCAACTATTGTGCTTAGCTTTTGAGTTTATCGTGAATGAATAATAATAAAAAAAACTAGATAGCCTTTACAAATTCCCATTCAGTCACCACCAATCACCACCAGTTACCACCAATCACCACCAGTCACCATCAATCACCACCAATCACCACCAATCACCACCAATCACCATGCAGTTACCACCATGGTCATATAACTATCAGAGTGCCATAAATCATCTTCATACAATCCCCTAACTGTTTTCATTATTAGTTTCTGAATGAAATTAGGACATATTTTAAACTCATTGTATCTAAGTAAGTAAGTACAAAAAAAAATGTGGTGAGGTAACGTAAGTGTCGTTAGTCATTATAATGGGAACATGAGGGGCGGCCATGGTTTGACTCCTCTCCTCCCCTCCCTCCCTCGGTGGTTGTCAGGACTACACACGGTAATAATCAACGTCATTAAGCTTGGTCAACACCCATGAATATTCTGTCTAGTAAGTAGAATAAATAAACCAAAATCAGTGGGAATAAGATAAGCAGTGAAAGGCGGAAACGTGGGGGTGGGTTTTTTTATTTTTCCGTCTCGTTCCTGAGGTGGCTACACTGATGACCAGCAATGATATGGAATCGACGTGGCTATACTGAGGAACCGCTTTGGTCTAACGCCTTATTTGGCCACACTGCATAAGATAATTTGTGATTCACTCTTCATATGTTTGATTTGGCTACACTGATGAAAATTGGTCTTTCGGGGGTTCATTCTAGTTTTTGATATGGCTATACTGACGAAAATGAGAGATACAGGATTCACTCTTTCCACTGTTGACTTGGCTACACTGATGAACGTTGAGGATGAGGGTTCACTCCTTCAACAAACTGACCTGGTTAAACTGGTTCACTCTAGTAGGTAAAATTGGCTACACTTGTGAAATAGGCGAAGGGGGGGGGCGGAGACCCTGGATAACTTGGCTACACTGATAAACCTAGAGAACCGGGGTTGTTAACTCCTCCCAGAGATATGAGTTGGCTACACTGGCGTACCTCGTTATGAAATTCGATTTTCCTCTGGCGATAAAACACGTTTATTTGCAGGTGGGCGGGTCATTAGCGCGGGCTGCTTGTTAGGCTAGAATTAGTCTGCTCGTCGAGACTCGGAATGGTGATAATTGGCCCTCTTAGTGAAGCAGTTGCCTTTGTACAGTTCCCAGACAACCTAAACTCCAACTGACTATTATTATTATTATTTTTTTTCTCACTCGGTGGGTTCAGTTTAGCAACCCCCAATTGGGACC